>NW_023494802.1:36815271-36992771 GCF_904425465.1 Colossoma macropomum
CTACACTCATAAAAGTCTTAAAATGGGAAAGAACACAAACTGAATCTATGTTTTGAATTTATGATTTGTTGTGTTATTTATGCACATTGACACAAGAATTTGAGACACTGTAGGAATTTATCAGTGGTTTCAAATATATTTTGAAATGTTGATGTGGCTGTGAGTTTTGGTTTTATAGGTCTCTCCTCATTCAAAGAGAGAGGAGTCTGGTCTCGTATGACTGAAAATACCTGCTCAAGTGAACAGACTTTCCTATAAGGACTTGGTTTGTGTCATTAACTCTGTAGTTACCTTCTCAGCTTGCAGGTTAAATGAATAAAGGTATTTACCTGGAGTTGCATTTGTTACTCAGTTAACCTTCACTTGTTCTGAACTGAAGATAAATTCAACCTAAGACTTAATCTCAGCCGTCCAATCACCAAAGATTTAGACTCATGACATATGATTTGGACTCAAATCCGACTGTTATCGCGAATTTGATGACTTGGGACTTGACTCGACAAAATCCAGAAAGACTTGCGACTCGACTTTAACTTGATTACCAGTGACTTGGAGTTTGACTCGGATTTGAGCTGCATGACTTGGGAAGACTCCAGACCCAAAGTGGAAGAGGTGGAGAGTCTGACTGCTGTGTTTATGCTCAGCTTAATTTATTTAGCAAGAAAAGCGAAGTATTCGAATTTAAGTTCCCTCCATAAGACAGACACAAGCGGAGCATCAGTAGCATCAATAAGCCCAGCTCAACAGAAACTCAACAGAAACACAGCTCACAGTATTTGAAAGAGCTTAACAGCTTCTGCAGGTAAAACAAGCTCAGAGTTCACCATGAGGCTGAAGTTGACTTTTAATCAACCAGGTTCATATTTGAATTTGCTGTTCCACCTTAAATGGTGCAGAAGTTCCACACCGGAACCGACGGAAAATCTGAAGAAGAAGCTGCTGGCAAATAAAAAGTCAACTTCAGCTTCGTACATTTACATCATCTGCTGTCTTTTCTGTAAACTTGTTCAGCTCAACTCAGTCATTTTGGTTTCTATTGTCTAAATTAATTTCAAGCTAGTGTTTGTTTTTAGTTTGCTGAGTTTTAGTGCTGAGTTAGTTTTTATTTGATTAATGTTCAAATAAATATTCAACAGTACTTGAAAATTCATGTGTATTTGCACTACTCCTTGTGTAAGCTGTTATGTCTGTCATTTGTGTACCATGGATTTTGTATTTTATTTGTAAGGCCTTAAATTAGCTGAAGAATTCATTGTGACTTGTTTAGGACTCGAAGATCAGGACCTGAGTCTCAACTTAAGACTTGACTGTATTGACTTTGGACTTGAATCGGGACTCAACTGTCTTGACATGGGACTTGACTCAGGAATCGAATGTCAAGATTTGACTTACTTACAACTTAGTGACTTGTTTCCACCTCTGCTAATCACTGCTTAGCAACTGCTGCTATCAAGCTTTCTGTTCTTTAGCGCTGGTGTGTCATGTATTTTGAATTTTGACCAACTTTGGTCGAAAGATGGGCCAGGGGGACCCTTAAAACTGAGACTGCAACAGAACACAGTCTGTCACTTTCTACCCATTTCTAAAGCTAAAAACAAATTTACAGAACATCAGCATGTGTTAAAAGTCTTTGGTCTGCAAATTTGGTACTTACTGTGCTCTTTCACTACAAAAGCTAAAAGGGTGATGTCAAAATATCAAAGCAAATATCTATTTCTACACAAGAATTCACAAGAGGTAAGATATAAAGAGTCCATAAACATTTTTTCCATGCCCGCAGTGGCAGTATGCTTTAGCCGACTAAATCTAGACAAAATTCTCGTTTATGTGAAGACTCAGACTATGACTCAGACTTTTATTTATGTCTATTTAATAATTCCCCCTTCTCACTAATGTTTGTATTTATTTTTTTGTTATTTATTATGTTTTTTATTAACATTCTTTCAGTTTTTCTATTCATTCTATTCATTTAAGACATGAACAATCAATCTACAGAATCTGATATCGATCAACCAATAGGAATATTAAGACGCTGTGACATCATTGAATGACAGCCCCTTTATTAGCATGAGGACAAGCAAATACAGAAATAAATAAATAGAGAAATAAATAAAGAAAGAAATTAATAGTCATGGAAATAAATGAATACAAAAAATGAAAGAATGTTAATAAAGAAACATATAAATAACAAAAAAATAAATATAAACATTAGTGAGAAGGGGAAATTACTAAACAGACATGAATACATGCAGACTTATTAATTTATATAAGGTTTTATTTATTCATATATTAATTATTATGTATATTTATTTATTTTTTGATTTATCATCATTGCTCTTTGCAATTCTACTTCATATATTAATTTACTAAGTCATTTATTTTTAATTTTATTTATTTTTCATTTTGGCAAATCTGGTCCTCCATACCTTACAGCATCAGATGCACACAGTACCCAACACTAACAATCTCACATGGTGGATTATTGTGATTGTAGAGATCTTCATAGTGATCCTCCCCTTTCACACTAAAACATTTAACTCACCTTTTCTTTTCTAATGTTGGTATGAAAGCACTTCCTTCAGAAGCACAAAGAGAAAGAAGCAGTTTTTGTGTGTATAAATCACAAAGAGAGAGAGAGAAAAGAAAGATTCTTACCTGTAAGAACAGAACGTCCTCAGCTTCCATCTCCTTCTCTATGTGTCTGATTGTGTCTGAAAGAGCTGATATTTCTCCATTCATCTCCTCAATCTTCCTCCTCATCATCTGACTCTTCTGCTCCTCTTCCTCCTTCAGTGCAGCTATCCTGGCTGCTTCTTCATCTCTTAGAAAACTGGTGAAGCTTCTCAAACTCCTCCTTTATCTGCCTCTCTGTGTGCTGGGCCTGCGTCTGGAATGAGAGACCATTAGGAAACACAAACTCTAACAGATGATCTACAAGCATTTACCACCTACAGGAGAAGTGGACACTCATCAGAAACATGACCTCAGAAACATGTTTCACAATTCAAGATGATGTTTCACCTTAATGTGAGCTGCTGTTTGGTCATAGTCTTGTTTAGCTTCCTTTAAGACTTTCAGATTCTTCTGTAGAGGCTCCAAAGCAGACTTGAGTTTATCCTGGAATCAAACAACAGTTTAGATGAGTGACGTCTGAATGAGTGATGAGTGATCAGTGTAACTGTTTAAATGTAATAGTTGTCCTACACACTACAGCTGAATAGAGAATAATAGCAGTTTTACTCTCTGCTTCAGAATTAGAAGAGATTTTTTTTTCATTTTTGTCCAGTGGAGAGTGAAATTCCTGTTAGTTTACATTTTACATTGACCATCATAATGAATTTAACAACAGAGCATTTTTCTGACTGATCATTCGCTTGTGCTGTTTGCTGTTTGGCCTGAAACCACACCCACTGACAGACTTTAGCTTTAGCATACAAAGCAGGTTGATCTGGTACTGAACTATTTCAAACAATTTGATTGTTACATTTAACATTTCAAAATATTTGATGTGTCCTACCTTAAACTCTGTCACAACTTCATCTACTGGGCAGCAGTTGTGATTTTTATGCGTCTTTGATAGATGACACACCACACACACAGGCTGCTGATCATCCAAACAGAAGAGTTTGAGTTTCTCATTGTGCAGAATGCAGAGCACCTCAGACCCTGCTGAAGATCTCTGACTCCTGCTCTCTAGAAGAGCCTCACACACGTTCTTCAGTACAAGGCTACAGGGAGGATGTTCCCTTGAGGATCTTCTTTTACAAACTGGACATTCTCGGGACCCCTTAGTTTCCCAGAACTTCTGCAGGCAGGTTTTACACACACTGTGGCTACACGACAGTAGAACAGGATCCCTGAAGATTTCACAGCACACAGGACATGAAAGCTCTTCTTCTGAAAGAGGGTTTCTAGCAGCCATTTCCTCCAACTGCTGCTGTGCTGTTTCTCTGTAACGGCTCCTTTAGTCCAAACTCCACTTTCACTTTTAGGACATCTGTAATGATCAGATCAGCACAGTTGAGAATCAGCCACCGTAGCCCTTCAACCCACTGAGTGAGTTTTAGCTCCTTTCAGAATCACACATCAAGAAACAAACACATACAGTCACTGTTTAAAAGCTCCTCATTGGTGTCTCTGAGTGAAGTGAATGCAGAATGAAGAAAGATCAGAGAGACAGGATGAGATTCACTTCCTACAACAGGTAGAGGAGGAGGAGCTTTGAAAAAGGAGCAGTCAGTTAGATGTTCTATTCTAACTGTGTGTTTTCTACACTAGATGACAGCAGTTAATTAATAACCTGAAACAAGGAGCTCTCAGATGAGTGGATGTTTCTAAATAATTAGTTCTTTTCAGCAAACAGAATCCAGATCTTATGAATTAAACGTAAACTATGGGGGAAGATCATATAAGCGTCAAGTATCATGAAGGACCCCCCTCTGGCCTGGTGAAGTGTAGTAACTCAATGTGGCATCGATTCCACAAGAGGACAGACAACGTCTGGATGGATGTTGAGCCATGCTGCCTGGATAGCCACCCACAGCACCGTGGTGTTTGTAGGTGCAGGATCTCTGTTGTGAATGGACTTCTTTACTACATCCCACAAATGCTCAATAGGGGCAAACATGCAGGCCACATCATTCGTCCGAACTCTCTGGAATGCTTCTCAAACCATTTCTGGACAACTTGGGCCTGAAGGCACGGTGCATTATCCTGCTCGAATATACCTCTGTTAGTGTTAACAGAGGTGCTCTGGTGGGTCTTCTGCTCCCATATCCCATGGAAGCTAAAGAACACTGCACTGACTTGCGGGATATGTGTGTGGAGCCTCCTGCATTTAATGTGGATGTGATTATTGCCAAAGTTGCTTGTCTGTTTACACAGACAATTCTAGCCGGATGCTGCTGGTCACGATCCTTAGATAACACCTCAAAACTTAAACAAGTGTGGGCGTTCCCAAGCCATCCCCTAAAGTAATGCCACTTCATCATCAATCAATTTCTATATCTTTAAATTATCTGTAAATAGTGTATGACAATACTTTGCTCTTGTTCATTTTGCTCTTGTTTGCTCTTTACTGTGCTTTGTACTGCTGCAATAGAAGAATTTCCCTCTGTGATTAATAAAGTGATCTATCTATCTATCTATCTATCTATCTATGTATCTATGTATCTATCTATCTATCTATCTATCTACATACTGCTATCCCATGCCTTTTGGCATGTCAGTGTAAATAGCTGGCTGTTTTGATCCTCAAAAAGGGCTCCCTTTCTCTTCACTATGCTGCCCATAAATATCTGCCCATTTACAAATAGGCCAACGTTATGTATTTGTAATATGATAGTTTTACAGTGAAGATGTCATAGATCTGTTGGTAGCCAGCAGTTCCCCTAAATGCCTACAGAGGTCTCTCTTTCCTCAGTGCTGACAAAGAATTAAGGAACTGATCTGGGCTCAGTTTCCCAACGCATCTTTTAAGATTGGAGTCGTGCACTCCTGCTGTAAGGAATCTCTTATGTGGTGTAGTCTTAACACAGATCACCATCTTGAACAGTTTTGCTCAGATTAAGACTAAATTCTTTTTGTTTTATGCTTACTGATTCACAAAGCTACGGATTACAGCATTGTGGTCTCAGAACAACGAAGCTTTAAAATCTGAAACATGATTTTATTCATTTTTAAAAGCTGTTTTTCATCACCCAAAGGCAGGAACAGATGTAGGATCTCTTTTATATGAAATAATACAAGGCAATCATCACAGCTGCAGCCTACAGTTTGGAGTTCCTCATCATCACAGCTGGGAGTGGCTGGAGTGATGCAGCCCTGCTAATCATTAACTAGAGGGGGTTCAATAAAGAGGAGAGTCCATGAACCTGATCTCTAAGCCAGAACCCATGGAACTGTGGAAGGCACGGATATCAGTGGAGGAGGGACATTGGCAGATTATAGACTGCCTATGTCTCTACTGTGGCTGAGCTGGTTATGTGTGCGCTTCATGTCTGGGATGTCCAAACTCTGCTAAGGCAGTGGAGGTGAGTTCTTCAGTCCAGCCTGCAAATAAAGACAAATACATGATGATTACAATGACTTTGTCTTGGACTTCAGGGGTTTTCACTGCTTCAACAATGAGAAATTCTGGAGCTTCAGCCAACTTCATTGACAGAGGACTGGTGGAGAAGTAGAAGATTGAGCTGAAGTCAGTCCTGTCTAAACTGTTGAGAGCTGTTGACGATTGTCCACTGGGAGAGGAACAGTGACTGAACCAACCCGTGAACTGAATATCAAAGCAAGATATCCTTCATTTAAAAAAGTCACCTAGAAACGCTCTCTTGCTGTATGTTGGTAGTTAATTTAACACAAACTAAATATTTCATTGGGTGATGTTGAAATCAGTAAATGAGGATTGGGCGGTTATAAATATAGAAATTGCCTTTATGAGCAGTCTCTGTAAAAAGCGCAGACAGACAGGACTCCACTGATAACCCTTCTTGTTTTTTGTGTATTCCAAAATGAGGGCTTGTGATTTGTCGCTCTACAGGCCATGGGACTATTGATCTGCAGTCGGGAACCACGACACCTAAGAATAGAATTTATCCTTCATCAAACCCAGAATCTAAGTTCACTGTAGAAGCATGTAAATTAGTATACATTTGCCCCTTCAGTTCTCTTGCTGCAGCATGCCCCTTTTACAGAAAAGAAACATAGTGGTTTACCATGGTCTAGAATTAGTACCATTATCTATGGCCTCTAATCCCGGCTGCACTTTAACAGTTGCAGAGATCATCAGTTTTCACTAAATTAGATTTACAGAACACATGGAACCTCAATAAAATAAGGAACACTAACAAATGAAAAGCTGCTTTTGTGACCTCTAGGGGGCACTATGAGTATACAGGTATGCTGTACCACCTGTCCAATGCATTTATTGATGTAGTGCTCCAAGACATGTTAGATCTCTGAGTAATTGTGTACATTAATGACACCCTGATATACTCACTGTCTTTGGAGGAACACAATAAACACATCAGACAAGTCCTCCAATGTCTGTTAGACCATAATTTGTATGTTAAGGTTGAAAAGTGTGAATTTCATAAGGAACCGGTGTCCCTTCTGAGATATATCTGAGATAAAGAGGGGGGACACATGGATGATGACAAGGTGAGTGTCATTTTAATGTACAATTACTGTTTAGTTGCTGAATTCAATGTATTGAAAAAAAAACATAAAAAATGTGGCCTGTGCAAAGGTTATGGCACATTTTATACTTTCTTTTATTTTTTCCAATAGGTTAAACTTCACAATTAAATATAAATTGTTCAGTAAATCTGCAGGAAGTGCTGTGTTTAAGTTCCCTGTAGAGGATGTGTAAACTTATTTCTACTTAGAAAATCAATGAAACATAATTTGACCAGGCTGTGCACAAAAGTTTTGCATACAACTGTACATAAAAAGGTGCTTGACATCCGGTATTTGTAGATTTGTAAATAATACAGCCAAAGTGCACATTTCAAGTACAGTTAACATCCAGTGGTTTGCTTCTATTTATGTCACTTCTTTTGTTTGCTGTTGATCGTTGCGTTTACCTTACATGGTCTAACTGGGGGCAGAAACTTAAAATGATTGACATTAGAACACACCCTTGGGGCAGCACTACTCCCTCATACTCTCATAGACCAGTGCAGTCATGTGTCATTCTGTAGTCTGCTTTGTAGTCCGCATTATTAGGCCCATATTAGGAACTCTACGCTCGAATTCTCTATGGCCGACTACAAAATGACGACACAACTACAGTCGTCTATGCTGGACTGATGCCAGACACAATGCTACAGTGACTCACTATTGCCTCTTGAGGTACAAAGTGGTATTACAAGATGGGCTAGAGCTAGCTAGTTAGCATGCCAACTTCAGTAGATATCTCTGCAATGTGATACATAGATGTCTCTGACATAACTGGTCACATTTGAACATGGACCCATTTGCTGACCACCACAGATCCTGGCACAGATATATCACAATCTCTGTGATCAGCAATGCAAAGTGTAGTTTTAAACCCTACATTAATGAAGGAGTAAATAATGACACATTTCATAATTTTTCATTTCAGGCACATCTTATCAACTGATAATCATCTAACACTCCTGGTACAAATGAACTACTTGTATTTGGCAGACGATTATTTAAAGAGCTCAATTCCATAGAAAACATAAGTAAGAATAAAACTGAAAGCCAGAGAAAGACAAACTCATCACTCAGACCAAATATAGTGTCCCGGATTTCTTTGAAGCACTTCTTCTATTCTGATGTGGATTCCTGGAGGTTTCCCAGCACTTTCTTGTCCAATGACTGTATTCAAGTTCAGTGCTTTAAGGTTAGTCACTGAGCATAAATGTTCTGTTATGGCCTAGATTACATTATAACTGATCATCAGCATGCTAACAAATGTATTGAGTTAGAAGTCAAAATCAAAGCCTACTACTCATTTGGACAAATAGTGTATGAATTACACGAAATGATATAACCTGAAACATATGGGAGTTTATGCAGTGTGACATCATAGACTCTTCAGTCAGAGATGTGCACTCTTTTATCTCAATAGCAAAACCTACCAGACCTGTACACTCTCAGAAAAAAAGGTACTGAGAGTCATCACAGGTGTGGTACTATCACATCACTGGGTACATCAAGGGTACATCTTCAGTAGCTTTAGTTAAGAAACATAATTTTATTATACTTTCTTTCTAGTTGCATTGATATGAAGATGCATGTGTGTACTTATTTTAGAAGTAAATACAAGTGAAAGATATGAAGTTAAATAAATAAATTAATTAATAAATATTGTGTGCAATTATTTGTGGTGTACATAGTTGCTCTATTCCATTGTAAAAAAATTTCATAGAAATTATGGTAAAAAACTATCAAATAGCAACGGTAAAAGACTATAAAGTCCAAAATACTATTTCAGTGTAATAGATACATTGAATTACCTTAAATCAGGAAACAATAAATAACTTTAGAAAATACTTGTAGAAAATACACAATTTAACTGTGAAAATATAAAATTTTGGTGAAATTAATGGGAAAAATACTGTGATCTTATGATGAAGTAATTACCTTAAAAAATTAACAGTGTAATTCTGCATTGCACAAAATCTAACAATTTGTACTGAGTTCAGGACTGTCTCATAGCACACACACTGCATCAACTAACAATTTCAAGTAAGACAAGATGTATCATTTTTATATGAGTTCTACTATGTGGGTGGCTCTGCGGTTCAGCAAACTGACCCAGTAGAATCCACCTGATTCTCTATAAACACGGAGCTACATAACAGAGTATATCAAACCCAGTGTACAAAACTACACATAGAAGTACTTTTTGCTGCAGAAGTTACAAACAGCCATTAGTGACTCTATTTGGTTTATAATGTACATTCTCTGGAGCTTTAACGCTAACACTAGCTAACATGCTAAGGAGGATTCTACCTGTACTGCGGCAGATTCCACCCAATCTGAGGAAGACTTCACTCATACTGAGGGAGATTCCACTCATACTGAGGTCCAAGCTCTTCATCACAGAGGGAAGTACGTGCTTAGAGCAATTTCTGGAAATGTTGGAAGGCTTCAAAACATGTTGGTAAGTAAACCCTTAATTTATTTGATGTATCAACAGTTTTTCAGTCAGACATTTACTCAAACCTAATGCTATGATTGGTCATAGTCTCGTTTAGCTTCCTCTAAGACTTTCAGATTCTTCTGTAGAGCCTCCAAAGCAGTCTTGAGTTTATTCTGAAATTAAACAGCAGTTTCTCCACACTTCACAATATTTGAACTATGTGAATGTGCTGAAGTATGGATGATCAGATCTGCCCAAATGAAAAATAAATGAAATGAAAAAATAAATGGCTCAGTAAATTAACCAATAAACACAAATAACTAAAGTATATATTGCTTACTTTTTATTGTAATTATACACATAATTCCTTTTTCAGCAGCTATATATTTCGCAATTTATTTATTTCTGTATTATTTTTTATCTGTTGATTTTTATTTTTTTTCCACATCTATGTTTTTAACAATTATTTGCTTTATTTATTGATTCATTAAAAAAGAAAAGAAAGTAGAATTCACTTCACTGTTTTACTGTACAAATGTTTTAGACCAACTTTCCTACCTTAAAGTCAGTCAGAGCTTCATCTACCGGACAGAATTCATGATTTCTGTGGCTCTTTGAAATCTGACACACCACACACACAGACTGCTGATCATCCAGACAGAAGAGTTTGAGTTTCTCATTGTGCAGAATGCAGAGCACCTCAGACCCTGCTGAAGATCTCTGACTCCTGCTCTCTAGAAAAGACTCACAAAGGTTCTTCAGTGCAAGATTAAAGGGAGGATCATCTTTAGAGGATCTTCTTCTACAAATTGGACATTCTCGAGATCTCTTAGTTTTCCAGAACTGCTGCAGACAGGTTTTACACACACTGTGGCTACATGACAGTAGAACAGGGTCCCTGAAGATTTCACAGCACACAGGACATAAAAGATCCTCCACTGGTAGCTTAAAGATGCCATTTTCTCCAATGACTACTGGTCTCTTCCTTTAATGGTTTCTCCTTTCATGGTGTGACTTTCATTTTATGGATTTCTGTACTGACCTCAGCAGAACTGTTCAAAATCACTCACTGTGGTCCTTCATCTCACTGTCTTCAGATGTCAGATTTAAAAAGTCAAAGTCATTAGATGAGTGTTTTTATCAGCAATTCTCAGACAAGATAAGATAAAATAAACCATGAGGATCAGCAGAGGGACAGTGTGAGGTTCAGTTTCCTCCAGCAGGTAGTCTGTGTAGTGGAGGAGGAGTTATGAAAGGGAGTAGCTGAATTATTCTTTTTATCCTTTGGATGCTCTTGTAATTCATTTAAAACCCAGAGTTCTTCCTTGTATGTAAATATTTTTTTTATAAAATAACCGAACCACAGACAAAGTAAAATGTTTTATAAAATATTTCATGGCCAGACATTTCAAGTATCAAATAAATCTATGTTATGTATATGTGAAAAAAAAGACTGAACTGCAAAATGGAATAATTAACACATACACACACACACACATGCACACATATATATATATATATATATATATATATATATATATATATATATGTGTGTGTGTGTGTGTGTGTGTGTGTGTGTTAATTATTCCATTTTGCAGTTCAGTCTTTTTTCAGTTATTTTATGATTTCATAATCACATAATTAATTACATAATAAGTTCTGTATATTACATACTCAGTGGGCAATTACATTCTGTGGAGAGTTTCTCAAAAGATTGTTTTTTCTTTCTGCAAATTTTTTTTTTTTCCTTCAAATTTTTATATTAAAATATTATATTAGTCATTACATTTTGGTTACAATTTATTTTGTGTTCATTTTCAAATTTTAAGCACATAAAACTTTGTATCCAGCAATTTTTGAAACAGTCAAAACCATCAGATCAGTAATGATGTAACACTACTGACTACACTTTACACCAGTGGCAGCATGACTTGACTTCCTGTTTGCACTGCAGTTTAAACCAACCCAGTCTCACAGAAAATACACTCATATTTATCTTAACTGTAGCTCCTGAAATACGTCGCAGATCAACGTTCTGTTATAAGAATATGATGACTGTCAACATATCAGACTTCGACCGCGCTGCTCTTTCAGCTACGTTCTACTTTGCGATAACACACGACCTCGAGTGTTCTGTTGCTTTAACAACAGTTAAATAAATAAAGTAAGAAATAAATAAACTGGGCCGTGAACAATTAATATGTTTTAATGTTCGCAGTTCCTTCCACCAAATTTTGGCTCCTTAACAAGCAGCTTGTTGCTACGTCAGAGTAATGAGCTCCGCTCACTCGCTGCACAGTCAGCGGTTGGCTATCCAGCTCCACACAGACCAACACATTAAACTCGTTTCACAGTCTGTTTATTCCTTGTCTGCTTGTTTTCTTCTATTCTATTCTTGGATGTCACTTGGATGACTTTGTTTAAACACTAAGTGCTTTATAACTTACAAAATTAAAAGGAAAAAAGTTTAAGAAAATGAATCTTAAATGTATTCATTTATTAATCAAATAATCAGTAATAATCAAAGTTATTTCTTGTATATGTTGATCTGTATACTTTCATTCATTGTGCAGTTGGAGAAAAAAGGCTGCTGCTCTGCTGTACATGTGCTGTCATCAAACAGCTGGCCTGCTCGTTTCACTGGTGGTCTGTGTGTGTGGTCAGGGTTAGACTGTGCACTGAGGATTGCACTCCATCTTTTTCTGTCATTTAATGTGGGTCTCCAGTAACTTTTTAATGAGCTCTCGGACCTGTAATAAACGTACGTTTTGTTTGATATGTTTATGAACTTTACGTTGCATAAGTTGCTTTCATGGTAACAATTGTTTAATAACACATTGCATATTTGGCTCACAGGTGGCCACTGACAGACATGATCTCCCTTGATTCAAGACCAGCATCAGACAGTCGCTGAACTGCTGTGGCTCTTAAGCAGTGGTTGGTATATACCTTGGAAGGTCCAGCCTCCTTGCATATTCGCAGAAGCATTGTGGCCAGTTGGTTCACCCCGAGGGGACTTGCTATGTACCACACTGGGTCTGCTGTAGTCGCTGTCTTTGTAGGTTGTAAATAGAAGGCTGTGGCGTTGTGTGGCATTTTGCTGAAATTTTTTTCTAACGCTGCAACTGGACACAGGTTGTCTCCAGGTCTGGCAAACATGAACCCCCAGTAGGTTTTCTCGATCTCGCTCCATAATGTCTTTGTGGTTTTTTGTTTCTTCGTTGAATGTCAGCTCGCAGTATTTTGTACCGTTTTCTTTCTTAAGTGCTCTGTTGCCATTTTTACCTCTGCGCCCAAAATGCAGCTGGATGTCCAACCATATTTGTTTAGAAGCCCCCTAGGATGATTGGGGTTAAATGCGTAAGATTGCTTGATGGTTTTTTCATCTGTAGGTAAAAGTGATGGATGATGATTTGTTTTGTCTCTCCCTTCGCATCTCAGAGTTTTAATGATTCCCAGGAAGACGTTGTTTGCAGGCTTAAACTCCGGATCTTTCTTTGAACACAAGGACCGACTAAGTGGAGGTTTGCAGAGATCCCGGTTGAGCCCTGTGCGAAGTCCAAGAAAACTGCTGATGCTGTAAGCCTCATCTTTTGAAGTACGGACTGAGCCATAAAACTGCCGCAATATCAAGTTTAGCTTAGTTTTGTCCATTTTTGCTAGATCAGTATTAATGTTGTTTTGTTTCAGCCAATCTATAAAACATCTTACAGCCCATTTTGTTTGGCAAACTGTATTCAGTTTATTTCTGGCTGATTCCAGGTTGTTTAGCTGTTCTTCTGTCACAGCTGCCGACTGAAAAGCTGCTCAGTGGTGATGACAGTTTGGGAATTTAGTGTAGTCTCATCTTCAGAGTCTGACCAAATCGGCTGTCAGTTTGTAAAAAAAACGTGATGTTACGGCGAAGTAACAGCACGGTTAGAACGCCTCTCAACCAATCAGCTTGCGTGGCTGGAACTCACTGTTGTATAAAGCAATGTATTACTCGAACACACCACGTCCACATCACATGGTCATTAGCAGCTTAGTTTCCGAGGTATGTTTTACTATGGATTAGTAGAGATTTCAGAATTCATCTGCATGTATCCATTTCAACTTCTATCAAAATCAGACATGACAGCATAACATAAATGTAAGAACTTATCAGATACACATTTTTGATGTAATATTTTAACGTTAACTAGAGAAACCTGAGGTTAATGTTTACTTTATTGTAAACGTTTTCATAATAATAGGAAAATATAACATTCACAGGGGAAGACTGTCTAAGATTATAGCCAAAAAACCTACATTACTGTACTTGTAAGTTATGTTCGCGTTGAAAAAACTCTTTGTTTCAAGTTGTAAATTAAAAGAAACTCTCTTTGTATATAGATAATTTAATGTTTTTCAGAAATTCCCATGGGGATTGGATCAGTATTGAGATCTATGGTTTTACACATATTAAAACACATTAATTGTACTAAAATTATTTAGGGTTAAATTAAGTATCATATCTTTAACTTTTATTAGTATTATTATTATTATTATTATTATTATTATTATTATTTCTATTAAACGATTAGTTAGTATATTTTCCTGTTGTTTGAGAAACCTTGGATGCAAAGGCAACAGAGATCCTATGTGAATGATGTGTGGCACATCATCTTTGTGAAAAAAGGCTTGTGTACTGTCTAAAGAAACTGTTATTTATATTTTTTTATCTTATTTTATCATTTCACAGAAGCTCTGATTATTCCTCCTCATCTTGTTTTGCAAAATTATAAGTGCTTAAGATTTAATAATAAAAGACTTCTTATCAATATATCAGGTTCCATCATCTTGTAACCAATGACATTGAGACTCGTTCTTTTTCTACTTTTATTGTCATTTAAATTTTCTACCAAAGGGCTGCACAACTCTGCTCTACTAAAGGAAAAATAAGACTACAGGACAAATAACGTTAAAATAGATACCAGATTTAAAAAGAAAAAGAGGAGAAAAGGGGAACACATTACTTTGAATTGTGCTGCTCTGCAAACATCTCACTATAGCTTTTTAGGAGTTTGTTGGGTTGTTAATCATTCAGACTCTTTATAAAATATTTAATTTCTACAGAAAAAAACATCAACCTTGGGTACAATTCTGAAAAAAAAGATCCTTACGAACACAGAATTATTATGTCTTTATTTATTCACTAATGTATGAATTTGATCCCCTGCATGAAAAGCCGATCAGGAAGTGACATCTTTGACCTCTCTGAAAACAGCAGGATGCAGTTTATATATACTCTCAGTGTGTGATTGAGGAGGATATTTAGGGTGTGTTTATTTAAGTAGACTATGTGTGGTGTGTGATAAAATGGATGGTTTGTGGTCTTTGTCATTAAGTAGATTAACTTTATTGAAGACTGTATTTGAGTAGAATATCTGAGGTTTGTAGAGGTTGTCTGTGGTGTTTTAATGTAAGTAGAGTATCTATGGTTTTTGACCTGCGGTGTTTTATGAGTGGTGTGAGCAGATTATCTGTGGAATGTGATAGAATAGATTATCTGTGATGGGTGACAGTACATTTTCATTTAAATTAATTATTGTGTGACTGAGTAGATTATCTGTTTGTGATTGATTAGATTATCTGTGGTGTGTGGTTGGGTAGATTATCTGTGTGTGACTGAATAGATTATCTGTGTGTGATTGAGTAGATTATCTGTGGTGTGTGACTGAGTGGATTATTTGTGTTGTGTGATAGAGTAGATTATCTGTGGTGTGTGGTCGGGTAGATTATCTGTGGGTGATTGAGTAGATTATTTGTGGCATGTGACTGAGTAGATAATATATGTGTGATTGAGTAGATCATCTGTGGTGTGTGGTTGAGTAGATTATCTATGATGTGTGAATGAGTAGACTATCTATAGTGGGTGATAGAATGAATTATCTGTGGTGTGTGATTGGGTAGATTATCTGTGGCATGTAAAAAAATAAATTATCTGTGGTGTGTTAAAGACTAAACATATGTGGTGTGTGAAAGAGTAGATTATCTGTGGCATGTGAATGAGTGGATTATCTTTGGCATGTGATTGAGGAGATTATCTGTGGTGTGTGACTGAGTAGATTATCTGTGGGGTCTGACTGAGTGCATTATCTGTGGCATGTGACTGAGTAGAGTTTCTTTGGCATGTGACTGAGTAGAGTATCTGTGGTGTGTGACAGTAAATTATCTGTGGCGTGTGACTGAGTAATTTATCTGTGGTGTCTGACTGAGTGGAGTATCTGTGGTGTGTGACTGAGTAGATTATCTGTGGCGTGTGACTGAGTAGATTGTCTTTGGGGTGTGAGTGAGTAGAGTATCTTTGGCGTGTGACTGAGGAGATTATCTTTGGCGTATGACTGAGTAGATTATCTGTGGTGAGTGACTGAGTAGATTATCTTTGGCAAGTGACTGAGTAGATTATCTGTGGCATGTGACTGAGTAGATTATCTGTGGCGTATGACGGAGTAGATTATCTGTGGTGTGTGACTGGGTAGATTATCTGTGGCATGTGTCTGAGTAGATTATCTGTGGCGTGTAACTGATTAGATTATCGGTGGCGTATGATTTAGTAGATTATCTGTGGCGTGTGTCTGAGTAGATTATCTGTGGCGTGTGTCTGAGTAGATTATCTGTGGTGTGTGACTGAGTAGAGTATCTGTGGCGTGTGACTGAGTAGAGTATCTGTGGTGTATGACTGAGTAGATTATCTGTGGCGTGTGTCTTAGTAGATAATCTGTGGCGTGTGTCTGAGTAGATTATCTGTGGCGTGTGACTGAGTAGAGTATCTGTGGTATGACTGAGTAGATTATTATTTAGATTAGCATTTATTAGACTGTTTATTAGTTTTATCTTTATCAGTTTTGTTTTCTTCTCTCTGCTTCATTTCCTATAAATAAACTTTGTGTAAACATTGTGTTTCTGATTATATTCTACACTACAGTAGTTTTCCTTTGGTCATAATTCTATCCAATCATAAAGAAGATTATACTGATGAAGATCCAGTGAGTGGAGTCTGTGTAATGCAGGCAGTCTGTCAGTCCTAAAGACACTGTAAAGCTCTCACTTCCTCATATTTCTAAAGAGTCTTAATAATTCCAGCTCCATCCAAGCAGACAGTGATGGACTGCTTATGTAGAATCACCAATAAAAGTCCTCTGTTCAGCTGTTGGTGTAATCTGTGCACTGATGAAGCAGCAGAGGAGAAATATTTAGTCTGTCCTGATCAATCAGACTAAACTCTTCTGATCTCACTGATCAAAGATAGAACAGAAAATATTCAAACTCTCCAAAAAATAGAAACTGCAGAAAAAACTAATTAATTTAAAAACAACTTGCATTTAAAACACATTTATCAGACCCATCAAAGCTGTGAGTGGAGCTACATAGTGAGTGTGATAAATGGTCACTCTGTGTTTGGAGATTTATAAAATGTGTTTGTTCATTTGAGAGCAGAGACACTGTGTCCTGAATTGTGTGGAAGAAACTAAGAAAAGCTGTGAAAGAACGAATGCAAAACACTTTGTTCATCATGACTTTCAGTTACTAGTTAACAAACAGTTTAAACAGATAGAAGACACACTTAGAGTGACCTGAAATATGGTCAGATTATTAAACCAGTCAGTTTATTACACTTTTTTATTAAACTTTCAGGTTATTACTTTATTCTTTAATTAATTAAATCAAGACTTAAGTGAGTTCTTACAAGATTGAGTGTGTTATTACATGTGATTTAAATTTTTCTCTGTTCATTTTATAATGTAATAAACAATGTATAATGTAATATCTCTACATTATGTGTTAAAGTGTTATTATATTACTGGAGGAGAATTTTATTACATTATCAGCAGTTTATTACATTATGAGTTTGTATAATATTTGTGTTATTACACTGTGTGTGTTGGTCAGTCTGTCTCTGGGTGTGTTGGTCACTGCTTTAGACAGATCTTCTCCGTTTTATCTGCTGGATAATCTTTACATGATGTTGTGGGATAATATTCAATACATAACATGCATTCAGTTTATAATATAATGCAGTTTATTTCACACAGTAAACTATTAATCTCTGAACCAAAGCAGAGTTTTAAAGATCTAATGATGGAGAAAAATGCAGGATGATAGAGAAACAAAATCTACACTGAAAATGAGTGAAATCTCACTCAAATAACGTTTCTAATGTTGTAATGATATCAGGAGTCACTCTATGACACTTTAAATCAGCATTTTACTTCCACACAGACAAGTTAGGATGGAATGGTACAAACACATTATTTAAAATATACATGTAATGACATATTCTTATGATCATAATTCAGACACTCACTACCTGTATAAATGTTCATTCTAAGCAGCATCAACTTTAACTGTGCTGTTCCACTGTTACTGACGTCTTCACTGGTAAGATCCTCAGAGGATGAACAGACCAATTCCAGAAATACGGTAAAACTCGCTGACTGAAAGTGTGTGTTACAGTGTGCAGGTGTGTGTTGGTTAGAAGATCAGTGAAGGTCACTTTCCCCCTGTCCCAGTCCAGCTGCACTCTGACCCTCTGCAGCTTCTTTTTAGGTGTGAGGTAGAGATCTGACTGTCCTGGACAGTGTATCCGATATTCACTAAAATAACAATCCAGACTCCACACTGAATCCCAGAAAGAGATTCTTTTTCTTGTTTCAGACTCTGGTATCACACCCAGTTCCCAGTTATGACTGTCTCCAACCTGGACGTCCCAGCAGTGTGTCCCTGAGTTAAAACCCTCAGAACCCAGAACACACTCCCACTTATCAAATCTCTCTGGATTATCAGGAAGTGATGATCTCTGTTTCCTGTTTTCTACAGCAGTGAGATCAACGGACAGGTGGAGGTCTGGATGTGCAGTGTTGGGGTCCAGAGTAACAGGGGCTGAGGAGAGAGAACACAATGAAACATCATGTTTTTCTCTCATTTCTGTAAATGTTTTACCTCTACAGACTATTTTCTTTACTGTGAGTAAAACAGCTTTAGAGATCGATTCCAGAACACAGATCAACTTTAATCCTGGACTAAATGTTGATGTTCAGTTCAGTGCAGCACTAAAGTGTATGTTCAGTAGTGAATGGTCATTATAGTCCAGTGACAGATCTAATCTGAGTGCAGCATTTTTCTGTAGTGATTCACTCACAGAGCTGAACATCCATTAACATTTTCACACTCACTGACTTTCAGATCATTTTGTGATACATTTTATATTTTATAAATTATTACAATCTCGACACATTTAATGTCTGTGATCCAACTAATTATGAAATTATATTACACCTATTATCTATTGTATTATCACTATAATCTATATAAAAGTAGTTCTAATATATATTGTTCTGGGTTGCTGTGCAAAAAAATATTAAATTGAGTATGAAGTGAAAATACAAACTTGTTTGGAGTAAGAAGACCCCCAGACATGCTGCAAAAAAACCCTTTAGCATATTGACCTAAATATATTATTTACTCAGATTTATTATTATTATAATTAATAATAATACTTTATTATTATTAGTAGTAGTAGTAGTAGTAGTAGTAGTAGTTAATACTACTACTACTACTACTAATAATAATAATAATAAGAAGAAGAAGAAGAAGAAGAAGAATCAACCTAATAGTATTGTGCAATTAATGTAATCACATTTCTTTTTAATTAATGCATAAAAGTGGTATTTTAAGTATTTCTATTTTATCTTTGAGAAACAAATTAATATTTGCTTCAATTTCAATACAAAATATAATTTTGTATTTGGATTAATAACACAATTACAAAAAAAAGACTTAAGTATAAAAAAAATATTTTATTTTTTATTTTATAATAAAAATGTACTAAAATGTAAAAAATATATATATATTTTTAAACAAAGTACATTTTAGTTTGATTTATTTGAGTCTGTTTAAACACTGATTCTTCTTTCTTTCACTGGAGTATATTTTTATCTCCACACTTCACATTTTGTCTGAGTGAGATTTCTGCACAGTACAGTATTCATACTTTCACTTAAGTACAGTTTCAGTGTCCTTTTTACACCCTGAATAAAGAGAACATGATAACATGTTACTGATAGTTTATAAACAGTGTGTCATTAGTGCAGAAGCAGGCTGTGTGTGAGAGATCAACCCTAAGAGAAACAGAACTTACTGTACTGGAGAATCTCCTGCATGTTCTCCCACACTCTGAACTTCAGGTTGGAAAGGTGTTTCACTACATTGATCAGAGCTCCTGATGTCTTCTCTGGATCCTTTGGTTTGAGCTGAGCTCTGAAAATAGAAGATTGTGTGAAATATATCACTGTAGAAACTTTACAGCCTGTAATTTATTTGACTAAATATCAATATTTTATGACATGTATTGTCTCGAGAGTCAATAATTCTGTTGTTTCTGTTAAATAAATATTTCTGCTACTGTTCTCATCACTACAACATTAACACACAATCCTTATTCACCTTCATTTCATTATAATACACTCATATTTACAATAAATAAAATATACTGTAGATTTAAATGTAATAATGACTTTAACATTAGATAAAATGTGTGATCTGACATTTACTCACTGTTTCTCTGTAGACTTGAAGTTCTGAGAGGGAAACAAAAAGAACATTGTAGTTAAAAGTGAAGAGACTTTTCAGCTGTTTTTCATATGAAACACACAAACACCAGCAAACAGCCAAGTTGGTGACGTTATCTATCATTTAATATTCAATAAAACTTTACCTTCTAAATAACTACTTAATTAAATTCATTATGTTTGTTATTTATAAATTAATCTAATCAGTCAGATGTTGATAAACTAGTTTGACTGGATGAATTTTGAGAGGCAGGGATCACAAACTAGACCGACGAGCAAAATGCAAACAAATCCATCAACCAGTCATC
Organism: Colossoma macropomum; assembly: GCF_904425465.1. NCBI lineage: Eukaryota > Metazoa > Chordata > Actinopteri > Characiformes > Serrasalmidae > Colossoma > Colossoma macropomum. Next base: position 36,835,785 of record NW_023494802.1, read on the forward strand.
AACAAACAAATGCAGGTGAAGATCTAATGAGGCTCACTTGGAAACACAGCTTAGAATTACAGGAGAACCACCAACAACAGAACCAGAGCCAAACTAACACAACAAGCAGCAGGTTTGTGGATGATGAGGAGGCAGAGCCGGAATGTTCAGAGGATCCAGGAGAGGCTCCACTGATGATCAGATACAGAGTCAGAAGATCTGCTCATTTCTTTTGTCTTCATTTATAAAACAACTAAATAAACGTATTTGGTTCTTCTACTTGAGTTTCCTCCCAGCAGAGCTCACTACTGTACACTACTTGGTGTTTGTTGGCTCTGTGTGCATTAATGAAACTATAATAATCTTTTTTGTGACCTTCTTGTGTTGTTTACTGAGAAATGTGCTGACTCTGCTAAAGTCAGTGTTAATTAGTGTGATAATGCTAATTCTACTTTGTCTCTCATTGACTTTGCTAACAGTTGTACAGATTACAGTGTCAGTTATTTGGTTTATTTTACTGCTGTTTGTTTTTGCTACAGTTTAAGTTCCTTTTCTGGGAGACACTGTTCACATCTGAGTGGTACTATATTAGCAATATGCTAACAGACAAGCTAGTCTTCAGTTAATGACTCAGTTTGCCAAGTGTGTTATCACTGTGTGTTTAGACCGCCCTCTGCTGGAATCTGCACTGTAGTACCAGATTCACCTTTCACTTTATATCTCAGTACTGATCATTAATAGAATTAGGACAAGAAATTAAATATATTAACCAGATTGTTTTATTTACATCTAATAATGAATAATTTGCACATTTGAGTAAATATCTGTTCTGTAGCCAAGCTTTTTGTTTGTTTTCTGATTTACAGAAACCACACTCACACCTCTACACACCCAAACACACATATTCAAAGCCTGTTTCTGTTTGCTGATCATCTTGTGGAGGAGACAATTAAAGCTTCCTATTAACTCAACCTGGGACCAGCCATCAGGGCGGATCTATAGGGTGGCAAAAGTTCGCAGCTGCCACCTCCTCCATAACTTTAACCACCCTAATTATTAACCTTAATTATGCGACCCTAAAGAACACTGAAACTGAGTCTATGTTTTGTCGTGTTATTTATGCACATTGACACAAGAATTTGAGACACTGTAGGAATTTATCAGTGGTTTCAAATATATTTTGAAATGCTGATGTGGCTGTGAGTTTCAGTTTTATAGGTCTCTCCTCATTCAAAGAGAGAGGGGAGTCTGGTCTCGTATGACTTGAAATACCTGCTCAGGGACGTGTTAAAGTGGCTGTCGAGTGAACAGACTTTCCTATAAGGACTTTGGTTTGTTAACTATGTAGTTACTTTCTCAGCTTGCAGGTTAAATGAATAAAGGTATTTACCTCAAGTTGCATCTGTTACTCAGTTAACCTTCACTTGTTCTGAACTGCAGTTAAATTCAACCAGAGACTTAATCTCAGCCCTCCAGTCACCAGAGATGTAGACTCATGACATATGATTTGGACTTGAGTCCGGTTGGTATCATGAATTTGATGACTTGAAACTCGACTCAACAAAATCAAGAAACACTTGCAACTCGACTTTGACTTGAACACCAGTGACTTGGACTTTGACTCAGACTTGAGCCTTAGGACTTGGAACGACTTGAGACCCAAAGTGGAAGAAATGTGGAGAGTCTGACTGCAGACAGGACTCTACACAGCTGCTGACTTTTCATGTGAAAGGATTTGTTCCCTCCCTAAAGTTGATATACATCAGCTTCCTCAAATGTCTGTCAGTGTGTTCATGCTCAGTTTAATGTGTTTAGGAAGAAAAGCAGAGCATTAGAATTTAAGTTCGCCTCCATAAGACAGACACAAGCAGAGCATCAATAGCATCAATAAGCCCAGCTCAGCTCTTAGACTCTTACTGGAGAAACTGACCAGCTGATCTGACCATTTTCCTCATGGTAGTTAAACAACAGAAACACAGCTCTCTGTATTTGACAGAGCTTAACAGCTTCTGCAGGTAAAACAAGCTCAGCGTTCACCACGAGGCTGAAGTTGACTTTTAATCCAACAGGTTCATATTTGAATCTGCTGTTCCACCTTAAATGGTGCAGAAGTTGAAGAAGAAGCTGCTGGCAAATAAAAAGTCATCTTCAGCTTCGTACATTCATCATCATTTTGCTGTCTTTGTTCAGCTCAACTCAGTCGTTTTGGATTCTATTGTCTAAATTAATTTCAAGCTAGTGTAAATTAAATTAATAATAATAAAAATTACACAGAGCTACACACTGCTAACATGCTGTCATTAAAAGACTGTAGTACCATCACCATCTGTTTTGGTGTTCAGTGTTGAAATGGCCTTAAATTAGCTGAAGAACTCATTGTGACTTGTTTAGGACTGGAAGATCAGGACCTGAGTCTCAACTTAAGACTTGCCTGTATTGACTTTGGACTTAAATCGAGACTCGACTGTCTTGACATGTGACTTGACTCAGGAATCGAATGTCAAGACTTGACTTACTTGCAACTTAGTGACTTGTTCCCACCTGTGCTAATCACTGCTTAGCAACTGCTGCTATCAAGCTTTCTGCTCTTTAGTGCTGGTGTTTCAAGTATTTTGAATTTTGACTAACTTTGGTCAAAAGATGGGCCAGGGGGACCCTTAAAAGTGAGACTGCAACAGAGCACAGCCTGTCATTTTCTACCCATTTCTAAAACTAAAATTTAGAAGTCTTGGTTTGCAAATTTGGTACTTACTGTGCTCTTTCACTACAAAAGCTAAAAGGGTTATGTCAAAATATCAAAGCAAATATCTACTTCTACGCAAGAAGTCATAAGAGGTAAGATATAAAGGGTCCATAAACATTTTTTTTTCATGCCCGCAGTGGTAGTATGCTTTAGCAGACTAAATTTGGACTAAATTCTCCTTTATGTGAAGACTCAGACTATAGATGGCATTAGTATTGGTAATGGTATAATAACTTCCAAACACTGTATATCAAAAAGGATAAGCTGTGCATGTTGGTTGCTGCTGTTTTTGTTTTGTTGTTCTGTTGTTGTTTGCTGAGTTGTCAGGCGGCTGTATGGATAGTTCTCTATATAAACGTGTAAAAAATACACTTGGATGCCATGTGAACGTGTCACCCTGAGAGAACTTCCCTCCATCTCTGGTAAAACTTTTTAGATCCGCCTCTTCTACACACCAGCTATCCTGGTTTAGTCTGTGTCTACCTTACAGGCATCAGATGCACACAGTACCCAACACTAACAATCTCACATGGTGGATTATTGTGATTGTAGAGCTCTTCATAGTGATCCTCCCCTTTAACACTAAAACATTTAACTCACCTTTTCTTTTCTAATGTTGGTATGAAAAGCACTTCCTTCAGAAGTACAAAGAGAAAGAAGCAGATGTGTGTATAAATCTCAAAAATAGAGAGAGAAAAAAAAGACTATCACCTGTAAGAACAGAATGTCCTCAGCTTCCATTTCCTTCTCTATGTTTCTGATTGTGTCTGAAAGAGATGATATTTCTCCATTCATCTCCTCAATCTTCCTCCTCATCATCTGACTCTTCTGCTCCTCTTCCTCCTTCAGTGCAGCTATCCTTGCTGCTTCTTCATCTCTTAGAAACTGGTGAAGCTTCTCAAACTCCTCCTTTATCTGCCTCTCTGTGTGCTGGGCCTGCATCTGGAATGAGAGACCATCAGGAAACACAAACTCTAACAGATGATCTACAAGCATTTACCCCCTACAGGAGAAGTGGACACTCATCAGAAACATCACCTCAGCAACATGTTTCACAATTCAAGATGATGTTTCACCTTAATGTGAGCTGCTGTTTGGTCATAGTCTTGTTTAGCTTCCTCTAAGACTTTCAGATTCTTCTGTAGAGGCTCCAAAGCAGTCTTGAGTTTATTCTACAATTAAAGAACAGTTCAGATTAGTGACATCTAAATGAGTGATGAGTGATCAGTTTAACTGTTTAAATGTAACAGTTGTCCTACACACTACAGTTGAAGAGGGAGTAATAGCAGTTTTACTCTCTGCTTCAGAATTAGAAGAGATTTTTCATTTTTGTCCAGTGGAGAGTGAAATTCCTGTTAGTTTACATTTTACATTGACTGTCGTAATGAATTTAACAACAGAGCATTTTTCTGACTGATAATTCACTTGTGCTGTTTGGCCTGAAACCACACCCACTGACAGACTTTACCTTTAGCATACATAACAGTTTGATCTGGTACTGAACTATTTTAAACAATTTGATTGCTACATTTAACATATCAAAATATTAGACGTGTCCTACCTTAAACTCAGTGACAGCTTCATCTATTGGGCAGCAATTGTGATTTTTATGCGTCTTTGATAGATGACAGACCAAACACACAGACTGCTGATCATCCAGACAGAAGAGTTTGAGTTTCTCATTGTGCAGAATGCAGAGCACCTCAGACCCTGCTGAAGATCTCTGACTCCTGCTCTCTAGAAGAGCCTCACACACATTCTTCAGTACAAGGTTACAGGGAGGATATTCTTTAGAGGATCTTCTTCTACAAACTGGACATTCTCTAGACCCCTTAGTTTCCCAGAACTTCTGCAGACAGGTTTTACACACACTGTGGCTACACGACAGAACAACAGGATCCCTGAAGATTTCACAGCACACAGGACAGGAAAAGTCTTCTTCTGAAAGAGGGTTTTTTAGCAGCCATTTCCTCCAACTGCTGCTGTGCTGTTTCTCTGTAACGGCTCCTTTAGTCCAAACTCCACTTTCACTTTTAGGACGTCTGTAATGATCAGAGCAGCACAGTTGAGAATCAGCCACAGTAGCCCTACTCTCTGGAATGCTCCTCAAACCATTTCTGGACAACTTGGGCCCAAAGGCACGGTGCATTATCCTGCTGGAATATCCCACCATTGTGGGGGTACATGAAGTCCATGAAGGGCTGAAAATGGTCACCAAGCAGTGAAATGGTCAATGACATGTTCAGGCGGAGGAATGGACCCAACCCATTCCATGAGACCACACCCCACACCAGTATGGAACCCCCACCAGTCTGCACAGTGCTTTGTTGACAACTGGGGTCCTTGGCTTCATGGGGTCTGCTCCACACACAAAATCTACCATCAGCCCGAAACAATTGGTACTGTGATTCATCGGACCATGCCACATGTTGCCAGCCCTCCAGGGTCCAGTTAGCAACCTCACTAGCCCAGATGAGGTGCTGTGTCCAGTGTTGTGGTGTTAAGAGAGGTACTCTGGTGGGTCTTCTGCTCTCACATCCCATGGAAGCTAAAGAACACTGCACTGACCTGCGGGATATGTGGGTGGAGCGTCCTACATTTAATGTGGATGTGATTATTGCCAGAGTTGCTTGTCTGTTTACACGGACAATTCTAGCTGGACGCTGCTGGTCACGATCCTTAGATAACACCTCAAAAGTGTGGGTGTTCCCAAGCCATCCCCTGAAGTAACGCCACTTCATAATCAATCAATTTTTATATCTTTTTATATATCTGTAAATAGTGTATGACAATACTTTGCACCCATTTATTTTGCTCTTGTTTGCTCTTTACTGTGCTTTGTACTGCTGCAATAAAATAATTTTCCTCTGTGATTAATAAAGTGATCTATCTATCTATCTATCTATCTATCTATCTACATACTGCTATCCCATGCCTTTTGGCATGTCAGTATAAATGGCTGGCTGTTTTGATCCTCGAAAAGGGCTCCCTTTCTCTTCACTATGCTGCCCATAAATACCTGCCCATTTACAAATAGGCCAACGTTATGTATTTGTAATATGATAGTTTTACAGTGAAGATGTCATAGATCTGTTGGTAGCCAGCAGTTCCCCTAAACGCCTACAGAGGTCTCTCTTTCCTCAGTGCTGACAAAGAATTAAGGAACTGATCTGGGCCCAGTTTCCCAAACGCATCTTCTAAGACCAGGAGTTGTGCACTCCTGCTGTAAGGAATCTCTTATGCGGTGCAGTCTTAACACAGATCACCATCCTGAACAGTGTTGCTCAGATTAAGACTAAATCTTTTTTATTTTATGCTTACTGACTCACAAAGCTACGGATTACAGCATTGTGGTCTCAGAACAACGAAGCTTTAAAATCTGAAACATGATTTTATTCATTTTTAAAAGCTGTTTTTCATCACCCAAAGGCAAGAACAGATCTATGATCTCTTTTATATGAAATAATACAAGGCAATCATCACAGCTGCAGCCTACAGTTTGGAGTTCCTCATCATCACAGCTGGGAGTGGCTGGAGTGTTGCAGCCCTGCTAATCATTAACAAGAGAGGGTTAAATAAAAGGAAAGTCCATGAATCTGATCCCTAAGCCAGAACTCATGGAACTGAGGAGGGCACGGATATCAGTGGAGGAGGGACAATAGTGGCTCATAGACTGCCTATGTCTCTACTGTGGCTGAGCTGGTTATATGTGCGCTTCATGTCTGGGATGTCCAAGCTCTGTTAATGCACTGGAGGTGAGTTCTTCAGTCCAGCCTGCAAATAAAGACAAATACATGATGATTACAATGACTTTGTCTTGGAGTTCAGGAGTTTTCGCTCCTTCAACAATGAGAAATTCTGGAGCTTCAGCCAACTTCATTGACAGAGGACTGGTGGAGAAGTGGCAGATCACACTGACTTCAGCTCAGTCCCCTGTGAACTGTTGTGAGCTGTTGACGATTGTCCACTGGGAGAGGAACAGTGACTGAAACAACCTGTGAACTGAATATCAAAGCAAGATATCCTTAATTTAAAAAGTCACCTTGAAATGCTCTCATACTGCATTTCCATGGTTAATTCAACACAAACTAAGTATCTCATGGGGTGAAGGTGAAATCGTGAATTGCCCCTTTACAGGCCATGAGACTATTGATCTGCTATCAGGAACCATGACACCTAAGAATAGAATTTATCCTTCATCGAACCTAGAATCTGTAGTTCACTGTAGAAGCACGTACATTAGGATATATCACCCTTCCAGTTCTCTTGTTGCAGCATGCCTTTTTATAGAAAAGAAAGATGGTAGTTTACTGTGATCTAAATTCAGTCACTGTAAAATATTGTTATCCACAGCCTCTAATCCTGGCTGCACTTTAACAGTTGCAGAGATCGTCAGTTTTCACTAAATTAGATATATACGGAACACATGAAAACTCAATGGAATAAGGAACACTAACAAATGGAAAGCTGCTTTTCTGACCTCTAGGGGGCACTATGAGTATACAGGTATGCTGTAGCACCTGTCCAATGCCTTCATCGATGCAGTGCTCCAAGACATGTTAGATCTCTGAGTAATTGTGTACATTAATGACATACTGATATACTCACTGTCTTTGGAGGAACACAATAAACACATCAGACAAGTCCTCCAATGTCTGTAGCATAATTTGTATGTTAAGGTTGAAAAGTGTGAATTTCATAAGGAACCGGTGTCCTTTCTGAGATATATCTGAGATAAAGAGGGGGGACGCATGGATGATGACAAGGTGAGAGTCATTTTAATGTACAGTTACTGTTTAGTTGCTGAATTTAATGTATTGAAAAAAGCATAAAGAAACAAGTGGCCTGTGCAAAGGTTATGGCACATTTTTATACTTTCTTTTATTTTTTCCAATAGGTTAAACTTGGCAATTAAATATAAATTGTTCAGTAAATCTGCATAAGAATGCTGTGTTTAAGTTCCCTGTAGAGGATCTGTAAACTTATTTCTACTTAGAAAATCAATAAAACATGTAATTTGACCGGGCGGTGCCCAAAAAGTTTGCATACAACTGTACATAAAAAGGTGCTTGACATCTGATATTTGTAGATTTGTAAATAATACAGCCAAAGTGCACATTTCAAGTACAGTTAATATCCAATGAAATGAGCAATATGTAAGATGACGCAACCTGTCAAATTCTTCACACCCCAAACAAATAGGGGTCAACATATCACCAGAAAGTTGTGGTGCCCACCCCTATCATATAAAAACAAGGAAATGCACAGTCTCTCCTCTAACTTAGCAAATACATTAACACTTTCAGTAACTTTAAACAATTAGCTACCTTAACAAGCTATGGCTAAATGGCCAATGTCAGCATTACCAGCTGTTTACTTACCAGACTAGAAGAAATGTTGCAAGTTCAGCATTAAACTTCATCTCTTTTCTCTCCAGGAGCCTCTCCAGTGGTGGAATGTAACACCAGTGTTAAGTCTTGTTTTGTTTCTATTTATGTCACTTCATTTGTTTGCTGCCGTTTACCTTTCATGGTCTAACTCGGGGCAGAAACTTAAAATGATTGACATTAGAACACACCCTTGGGGCAGCACTACTCCCTCATACTCTCATAGACCACTGCAGTCATGTGTCATTCTGTAGTCCGCGTTATGCCCATATTAGGAACTCTAATATTATGCCCATATTAGGAACTCTCTGATGCCAGACTCAATGCTACAGTGACTCACTATTGCCTCTTGAGGTATGAAGTGGTATTACAAGATGGGCTAGAGCTAGCTGGTTAGCATGCCAACTTCAGTAGATATCTCTGCAATGTGATACATAGATGTCTCTGACATAACTGGTCACATCTGAACATAGACTCATTTGCTGACCACCACAGATCCTGGCACAGATATATCACAATCTCTGTGATCAGCAATGCAAAGTGTAGTTTTGTGCACTACATTAATGAAAGAATAAATAATAACACATTTCATAATTTTTCATTTCAGACACATCAACTGATAATCATCTAACACTCCTGGTAAAAATGAACTACTTGTATTTGGCAGATGATTATTTAAAGAGCTCAATTCCATAGAAAACATAAGTAAGAATGAAACTGGAAGCCAGAGAAAGACACACTCATCACTCAGACTAAACATAGTGTCCCAGATGTCTTTGAAGCACTTCTTCTATTCTGATGTGGATTCCTGGAGGCTTCCCAGCACTTTCTTGTCCAATGACTGTATTCAAGTTCAGTGCTTTAAGGTTAGTCACTGAGCATAAATGTTCTGTTATAGCCTAGACTACATTATAACTGATCATCAGCATGTTAACAAATGTATCAAGTTAGAAGTCTTATTTGTGTACTTATTTTAGAAATAAGTAAATATGAGTGAAAGATAGAAAGTTAAATAAATAAATATTGTGTGCGATTATTTGTAGTGTGCATAGCTGTTCTATTCCACTGTAAAAAAATTTCATAGAAATTATGGTAAAAAACTATCAAATAGCAACAGTAAAAGACTATAAAGTCCAAAATAGTATTTCACTGTAATAGATACATTGAATTACCTTGAATCAGGAAACAATAAATAACTTTAATTTTTACTGCTATATTGTGTAGAAAATACACAATTTAACTGTGAAAATATACAGTTTTGGTGAAATTAATGGGGAAAATACTGTAATGTCTTGAAGTAATTACCTTAAAATTCACAGTGTAATTCTGCATTGCACAAAATCCAACAACCTGTACTGAGTTCAAGACTGTCTCATAGCACACACACTGCATCAACTAACAATTTCAAGTAAGACAAGATGTACCATTTTTATATAAGTTCTACTATGTGGGCGGCTCTGCGGTTCAGCAAACTGACCCAGTAGAATCCAACTGAATCCCTATAAACACAGAGCTACATAATGGAGTATAGCAAACTCAGTGTACAAAACTACACATAGAAGTATTTTTGCTGCAGAAGTTAACAATAACAGCCATTAGTGACTCTATTTGGTTTATATTGTACATTCTCTGGAGCTTTAATGCTAACACTAGCTAACATGCTAACAGGCTAATAACCCACCTAACATTTTGGCACACCAGAATCAATATATTTATTTCTGTATTTTTTTAATGCCTCTTTTCATTTTTATTTTTTTCCATATCTATATTTTTAACAATTGTTTGCTTTATTTATTGATTCATTCATTCTTTTTTTTTTCATTAATGCATTATTTATTTCTGAATTTCTTCATTCATATGATAATGAGGGGGCGTGTTTTTCATGTTCAGGCTTAGCAATCAAGCCCAGGAGGAGAAGAGTTGATTTAACTGTTCTTTCACTCCATAAAGAACTGCAGTGTTGGACAGACAAACCTGCCGATGAATAACTTTACATGGCTCCACTGGCAGCACGTGAGAAGGGCGTCCGAATGTCTGGTTGATCTGAATTTTGCAGAAAAAGATGCTGAACCACCTCCTCCAGAGTTCTGAACACTACAGGTCGACCTCTGAATCAGCAGATGCAGGAAAATGGAACAAACTGTCTCCACAGCCTCCATATGAACGAGTAAATAATCCGGACCTGCATTTTCAGCCAGATCAGCCGAGACTCTCAGATCTCTGTCTGTAAACAGCCATTACTGTACTGTCTTGTGCTTAGTTACCGCTGATAGAGCAAGACATGAACAATCGATCTACAGAATCTGATATCAATCAACCAATAGGAATATTAAGACGCTGTGACATCATTGAATGACAGCCCCTTTATTAGCATAAGAACAAGGAAATAAGGAAGGTAATAAGGAAATAAATAAATAGAGAAATAAATAAATAAATAAATAAATAGATAAATGTATAGTTATGGGAATAAATGAATAAGAAAAGAAATAAATGTTAAGAAGGAAACATATAAATAACAAAAAATTAATACAAACATTAGTGAGAAGGGGAAATTATTAAATAGACATATAAGTAATGCAGACATATTAATGTAAGGTTGTATTATATAGATTTTTATGTATTTTTATTTATTTTTAGATTTATCATAATTATTCTTTGCAATTCTAAATCATATTTTAATTTACTAAGTCATTTATTTTTAAATTTAATCTGGTCCTCAATACTGAAGGTCCCACAGAGTGAAACTGTACAAAGTCTGCTTTGCTTTCTCTCCCAAATAGCCTTTTTATTAACTTCAGGTATAGTGTTGGGTTTCATAGTGAATAAAACAACAGACAGTTATTCTAATTTGATCACTCAGGTGAATCTCAGATTGTTTTGAAAGCACTACTGACAGACATCATGCGACCTGTTCAACATCCAAAACAGGAAAAGACCCTGCTGAAGATCTCTGACTCCTGCTCTTTAGAAAAGACTCACAAAGGTTCTTCAGTGCAAGGTTACAGGGAGGATCATCTTAAGAGGATCTTCTTCTACAAACTGGAAATTTTTGAGATCTCTCAGTTTCCCAGAACTGCTGCAGGCAGGGTTTACACACACTGTGGCTGCACAACAGTAGAACAGGATCCTGAAGATTTCACAGCACACACAGCATTAAAGATCCTCCACTGGTAGCTTAAAGATGCCATTTTCTCCAATGACTACTGGTCTCTTCTTCTAATGGTTTCTCCTTTCATGGTGTCACTTTCACTTTATGGATTTCTGTACTGACCTCAGCAGAAGAGTTCAGAATCAGTCTGTGGTACTTTTGCGTGTGGTCATAGTGTCCAAGGGGAGGTGCTAGGGAAGCCAGGACACTAGGAGTTCCAGTTTAACGGCCACGCCTTTTATTAGTTCTCTGAACCCACCAACTACGTGCACTATTTACAAGTGATGAGAGTAAAACGAAAGAGAAAAAAAAGCAAATAAAAACTGAAATATATTTACACAATAAATGAGGCTCAATGCAGCCTTAATACAAGTTATTTATCCCCACGACTTAGGGCTTGACGGCAATAACCTCTGGCTTTAGTCTATAGATTTTGTCCTCTCACAACAGCTGCCGTTGTTTGTCTGCAGGACACTTAAGGAAGACTTGGTCCGCTCAGTCCACCTCTTTTCAGCTTCGAGCAAGCCCTCTCCTTCTAAGTTAAGCTCTGTCGCTTTTATGCACTCTTCTTCCCGCCAAACGTGATCGGACTGTACCACCCAGCGGTGATAATCTCCTTGCTCGTTTGCCAGTTCGTATTGAGAGCAGCGGAAAACCAAACCGCTCCCCCCTGGCGGAAAACGGGTGGCTTCTACTCCCCCCCACATAGGACGGTGCTCAGCGCGCGCGTGTCCTTTTGAATTTCTTCCCCCGGGGTCTGAAGGTAAGTATACGTTTTTTTTTATCGTCCTCTTTTGTGTTTTCCTTCTTAGGTTTCTTTGTGTACCAAGTTAGATGTTTGAATTTTGTCATTTCACGTGTTTTAAAAGTGAAAGTTTATGCCGCCCGCTCCGATATGTACACTCTCTTCACAGAGACATTTAAACGAATAATCACGTCCTAATACTTCGTCATCTCAAGTCCGTTGTCAGTTCTCTTTTCCTATGAGGAGGTGTGGCCTTGCAGAACTTGTCTGGTGATGGTGACTCGGTCGTAATCATCACACAGTCACTGTGGTCCTTCATCTCACTGTCTTCAGAAGTCAGATTTAAAAAGTCAAAATAAATAGATGAGTGTTTTTATCAGCAATTCTCAGACACAATAAGATAAAATGAACTGTGAGGATGAGCAGAGGGACAGTGTGAGGTTCAGTTTCCTCCAGCAGGTAGTCTGTGTAGTGGAGGAGGAGTTATGAAAGGGAGGAGCTGAATTATCATTTTTTTGTCCTTTGGATGCTCTTGTAATTCATTTAAAACCCAAATTTTGTAGGTTGTTTTTCCTTTTATGTTAACATTGTTTTTAAATAACAGAACCGCAGACAAAGTGAAATGTTTTATTAATTTTTTTTTTATGTTAATTATTCCATTTTGCAGTTCAGTCTTATTTTTCAGTTATTTCATGATTTTTTAATCACATAATTAATTACATAATCAGCTCTTTATATTATATAATAAATGGGCAAATACATTCTGTCGAGAGTTTCTCAACAAGATTGTTTTTTTTTTTTGCAATTTTTTTTTCTCTCCAAATTTTTATATTAATATTTTATATTAGTCGTTACATTTAGCGGTTTATTTTATGTGTTCATTTTAAGCACATATAACTTTGCATCCAGCAATTTTTGAAACAAACTATGAAACTGTTGTCCATCTCTTTTTTCATTGCTCTTATTTTGATAGATAGTATCTAATTTTCTTACAAGGAAACGCAATAAAACAATTAAAATTATTTGATGTGTTATTTTAACATTAACTAGAGAAACCTGAGGTTAATGTATACTTTACTGTAAATGTTTTCATTATAATAGGAAAATATAACATTCACAGGGGAAAACGGTCTAAGATTATCATCAAAAAACCTACATTACTGTACTTGTAAGTTATGTTCGTATTGAAGAAACTCTTTTCAAGTTGTAAATTAAAAAAGAGACTATCTTTGTATATAGACTATTGAATGTTTTTTGAGAGATTCCCATGGGGATCAGATCAGTATTGAGACAGTTTTACACACATTAAAACACATTAATTATGCTAGTTATTTAATGTTAAATTCAGTATAATATCTTTAATGTTTATCATTATTATTATTATTATTATTATTATTAGTTTCTATTAAAGCATAAGTATTTTTTCCTGTTGTTTGAAACCTTGGATGCAAAGGCAGCAGAGATGCTATGCGAATGATGCTCAGCTCATCATCTTTGTGGAAAAAGGGCTTGTTTTCAACTAAACATGGAAAAACTGTTAATTTTTTAAACTTATTTTATTATTTCACTATCATTTCAAAGAAACCCTGGTTATTCCTCCTCATCTTGTTTTTTGCAAAATTATAATTGCTTAAGGTTTCATAATAAAGATGTATAAGGATTTTTTATCAAGATATCAGGTCCCATCATCCTGTAACCAATGACATTGAGACTCGTTCTTTTTCTACTTTTACTGTCATTTAAATATTCTACCAAAGGGCTGCACAACTCTGCTCCATTAAAAGGAGAAATAAGACTACAATTAAAATAACGTTAGAATAAACACCAGATTTAAAAAGAAAAAGAGGGGAAAAGAGGAACACATTACTTAAATTGTGCTGCTCTGCAAACATCTCACCATAGCTTTTTAGGAGCTCTTCATTTGTTGGGTTGTTAATCATTCAGACTCTTTATAAAATATTTAGTTTCTAGAGAAAAAAATATCAAACTTGGGTACAATTTTGAAAAAAACATCCTTACGAACACAGAATTATTATGTCTTTATTTATTCACTAATGTATGAATTTGATCCCCTGCATGAGAAGCTGATCAGGAAGTGACATCTTTGACCTCACTGAAAACAGCAGGATGACTGGTTCAGTTTATAAATACTCTCAGTGTGTGATTGAGGAGGATATTTAGGGTGTGTTTATTTAAGTAGGCTATGTGTGGTGTGAGATAAAACGGATGGTTTGTGGTCTTTGTCGTTAAGTAGATTAACTTTATTGAAGACTGTATTTGAGTAGAATATCTGAGGTTTGTATTTAAGAAGATTATCTGTGGTGTTTTAATGTAAGTAGAGTATCTATGGTGTTTGATCCGTGGTGTTTTATCAGTGGTGTGAGTAGATTATCTGTGATGGGTGACAGTCAATTATTTGTGGTGTGTGATTGAGTAGATTATCTGTGGTTTGTGAAAAAGTAAATTATCTGTGGTGTGTTATAGACTAAACATAGGTGGTGTGAGAAAGAGTAGATTATCTGTGGCATGTGACTGAGTAGAGGATCTGCAGTGTCTGACTGAGTGGAATATCTGTGGTGTGTAAAAGAATATGTTATGTGTGATTGAAAAGATTATCTGTGGCATGTGATCGAGTAGATTATGTGTAGAGAAAAGATAAATTATTTGTGATGTGTGAAAGAGTACATTATGTGTGACTGAGTAAATTATCTATGATGTGTGTGAATGATTAGTGGTGTCTGACTGAGTAGAGTATCTGTGGTGTCTGACTGAGTAGATTATCTGTGGCATGTTACTGAGTAGAGTATCTGTGGTGTGTGACTGAATGGATTATCTATGGTGTGTGACTCAGTAGAGTATCTGTGGTGCGTGACTGAGTAAATGAGGATCTGCAGTGTCTGTACTGTGGTGCGTGACTGAGTAGAGGATCTGCAGCATGTTACTGAGTAGAGTATCTGTGGTGTGTGACTGAGTAAATTATCTGTGGTGTCTAACTGAGTAAATTATCTTTGGCATGTAACTGAGTAAATTATCTGTGGTGTGTGACTGAGTAGATTATCTTTGGAAATGTAACTGAGTAGATTATCTGTGGCATGTGACTGATTAGAGTATCTGTGGTGTGTGACTGAGTAGATTATCTTTGGCATGTGAGTGAGTAGATTACCTGTGGTGTGTGACTGAGTAGATTATCTTTGGCGTGTGACTCTGTAGATTGTCTGTGGCGTGTGACTGAGTAGATTATCTGTGGTGTGTGACTGAGTAGATTATCTGTGGTGTGTGACTGAGTAGAGTATCTGTGGTGTATGACTTAGTAGAGTATCTGTGGCGTGTGACTGAGTAGAGTGTCTTTGGCGTGTGACTGAGTAGATTATCTGTGGTGTGTGACTGAGTAGATTATCTGTGGTGTGTGACTGAGTAGAGTATCTGTGGTGTGTGACTGAGCAAATTATCTGTGGTGTGTGACTCTGTAGATTATCTGTGGTGTGTGACTGAGTAGATTATCTGTGGTGTGTGACTGAGTAGATTATTTGTGGTGTGTGACTGAGTATAGTATCTGTGGTGTGTGACTGAGTAAATTATCTTTGGCGTGTGACTGAGTAGAGTATCTTTGGCGTGTGACTGAGTACATTATCTGTGGTGTGTGACTGAGTAAATTATCTTTGGCGTGTGACTGAGTAAATTATCTATGATGTGTGTGAATGATTGTGGTGTCTGACTGAGTAGAGTATCTGTGGTGTCTGACTGAGTAGATTATCTGTGGCATGTTACTGAGTAGAGTATCTGTGGTGTGTGACTGAATGGATTATCTATGGTGTGTGACTCAGTAGAGTATCTGTGGTGTGTGACTGAGTAAATTATCTGTGGTGTGTGACTGAGTAGATTATCTGTGGTGTGTGACTGAGTAGATTATCTGTGGTGTGTGACTGAGTAGAGTATCTGTGGTGTGTGACTGAGTAGAGTATCTGTGGTGTGTGACTGAGTAAATTATCTGTGGTGTCTGAGTAAATTATCTTTGGCATGTAACTGAGTAAATTATCTGTGGTGTGTGACTGAGTAGATTATCTTTGGAAATGTAACTGAGTAGATTATCTGTGGCATGTGACTGATTAGAGTATCTGTGGTGTCTGACTGAGTAGATTATCTGTGGCATGTTACTGAGTAGAGTATCTGTGGTGTGTGACTGAATGGATTATCTATGGTGTGTTACTCAGTAGAGTATCTGGGGTGCGTGACTGAGTAAATTATCTGTGGTGTGTGACTGAGTAGAGTATCTGTGGTGTGTGACTCAGTAGAGTATCTGTGGCATGTAACTGAGTAAATTATCTGTGGTGTGTGACTGAGTAGATTATCTTTGGCATGTAACTGAGTAAATTATTTGTGGTGTGTGACTGAGTAGATTACCTGTGGTGTGTGACTGAGTAGAGTATCTGTGATGTGTGACTGAGTAGATTATCTGTGGTGCGTGACTGAGTAAATTATCTGTGGTGTCTGACTGAGTAGATTATCTTTGGCATGTAACTGAGTAAATTATCTGTGGTGTGTGACTGAGTAGATTATCTTTGGTGTGTGACTGAGTAGATTATCTGTGGTGTGTAACTGAGTAGAGTTTCTGTGGTCTATGACTGAGTAGATTATCTGTGGTGTGTGACTGAGTAGAGTATCTGTGGTGTATGACTTAGTAGAGTATCTGTGGTGTGTGACTGAGTAGACTATCTGTGGTGTGTGACTAAGTACATTATCTGTGGCGTGTGACTGAGTAGATTATCTGTGGTGTGTGACTGAGTAGATTATCTGTGGCGTGTGACTGAGTAGAGTATCTTTGGCATGTGACTGAGTACATTATCTGTGGTGTGTGACTGAGTAAATTATCTGTGGTGTGTGACTGAGTAGAGTATCTGTGGTGTGTGACTGAGTAAATTATCTTTGGCGTGTGACTGAGTAGATTATCTGTGGTGTGTGACTGAGTAGATTATCTGTGGTGTATGACTGAGCAGATTATCTGTGGTGTGTGACTGAGTAGAATATCTGTGATGTGTGACTGAGTAGAGTATCTGTGGTGTGTGACTGAGTTGAGTATCTGTGGTGTGTGACTGAGTAGAATATCTGTGATGTGTGACTGAGCAGATTATCTTTGGTGTGTGACTGAGTAGAGTATCTGTGGTGTGTGACTGAGTTGAGTATCTGTGGTGAGTGACTGAGTAGATTATCTGTGGTGTGTGACTGAGTAGAGTATCTGTGGTGTGTGACTGAGTAGATTATCTGTGGTGAGTGACTGAGTAGATTATCATTTAGATTAGCATTTGTTAGATTGTTTATTAGCTTTATCTTTATCAGTTTTGTTTTCTTCTCACTGCTTCATTTCCTATAAATGAACTTTGTGTAAACATTGTGTTTCTGATTATATTCTACACTACAGTAGTTTTCCTTTGATCATAATTCTGTCCAATCATGAAGAAGATTAAAGTCCTCTGTTCAGCTGTTGGTGTAATCTGTGCACTGATGAAGCAGCAGAGAAGAAATATTTAGTCTGTTCTGATCAATCAGACTAAACTCTTCTGATCTCACTGATCAAAGATAGAACAGAAAATATTCTCCAAAAAAACTCTCCAAAAAATAGAAACTGCAGAAAAAATGAATTAATTTAAAAACAACTTGCATTTAAAACACTTTCATCAGACCCATCAAAGCTGTGAGTGGAGCTACATAGTGAGTGTGATAAATGGTCACTCTGTGTTTGGAGATTTATAAAATGTGTTTGTTCATTTGAGAGCAGAGACACTGTGTCCTGAAATGAGTGGAAGAAACTAAGAAAAGCTGTGAAAGAATGAATGAAAAACACTTTGTTTATCATGACTTTCAGTTACTAGTTAACAAACAGTTTAAACAAATAGAAGACACACTTAAAATGACCTGAAATGTGGTCAGATTATAAAACCAGTCAGTTTATTACACTTTTCTATTAAACTTTCAGGTTATTGCTTATTCTGTATTATTTCAGACTTAAGTGAATTACAAGATTTAGTGTGTTATTACAAGATTTAGTGTGTTATTACATTATGTGATTAAAATTTTTCTCTGTTCATTTTATAATGTAATAAACAGTGTATAATGTAATATCTCACTACATTATGTGTTAAAGTGTTCTAATGTTATTGGGTGAGGATTTTATTACATTATCAGCAGTTTATTACATTATGAGTTTGTATAATATTTGTGTTATTACACTGTGTGTGTTGGTCAGTCTGTCTCTGGGTGTGTTTGGGTCACTGCTTTAGACAGATTTCCTCCATTTGATCTGCTGGATGATCTTTACATGATGCTGTGGGATAATATTCAATACACAACATGCATTCAGTTTATAATATAATGCAGTTTATTTCACACAGTAAACTATTAATCTCTGAACCAAAGCAGAGTTTTAAAGATCTAATGATGGGGAAAAATGCAGGATGATAGAGAAACAAAATCTACACTGAAAAAGAGTGAAATCTCACTCAAATAACGTTTCTAATGTTGTAATGATATCAGGAGTCACTCTATGACACTTTAAACCAGCATTTTATTTCCACACAGACGTGTTAGGATGGAATGGTACAAACACATTATTTAAAATATACATGTAGTGACATATTCTTATGATCATAATTCAGACACTCACTACCTGTATAAATGTTCATTCTAAGCAGCATCAACTTTAACTGTGCTGTTCCACTGTTACTGACGTCTTCACTGGTAAGATCCTCAGAGGACGAGCAGACCAATTTAGGAAAAGTGGTAAAACTCTGTCAGTGAAAGTGTGTGTTATAGTGTGCAGGTGTTTGTTGGTTAGAAGATCAGTGAAGGTCACTTTCCCCCTGTCCCAGTCCAGCTGCACTCTGACCCTCTGTAGCCTCTCTGTAGGTGTGAAGGAGAGATCTGGCTGTCCTGGACAGCGTATCTGATATTCACCAAAAACATAATACAGCCTCCACACAGAACCCCAGAAGGAGATTCCTTTTCTTGTTACAGACTCTGGTATCACACCCAGTGACCAGCCATCATCGCTGTCTCCAACCTGGACGTCCCAGCAGTGTGTCCCTGAGTTAAAACCCTCAGAACCCAGAACACACTCCCACTTATCAAATCTCTCTGGATTATCAGGGAAGTGATGATCTCTGGTTTCCTGTCTTTCCACAGCAGTGAGATCATCAGACAGGTGGAGGTCTGGATGTGCAGTGTTGGGGTCCAGAGTAACAGGGGCTGAGGAGAGAGAACACAATGAAACATCATGTTTTTCTCTCATTTCTGTAAATGTTTTACCTCTACAGACTATTTTCTTTACTGTGAGTAAAACAGCTTTAGAGGTCGATTCCAGAACACAGATCAACTTTAATCCTGGACTAAATGTTGATGTTCAGTTCAGTGCAGCACTAAAGTGTATTTTCAGTAGTGAATGGTCATTATAGTCCAGTGACTGATCTAATCTGAGTGCAGCATTTTTCTGTAGTGATTCACTCACAGAGCTGAATATCCATTAACATTTTCACACTCACTGACTTTCAGATCATTTTTACAATACCATTACAAAAATTATTATTATATTATCATAAATTATAAAAACTTTCTCTCTTGATCAAATGACAAGGTAAAATCTAATCCCAACACATTTACTTAGTGCCTAAAATCAAAATAATTAATTTCTCTGAATAATCATTTTTCTCTGGTTTTCTCCTTTATGGGGATTTGTTAAATCTTTTTGTGGTCAGTTGATCTGTTGTTTTTTTGTCATTACGTAATACTGATCTATATGTTATTATATCTATTATCTATATTATTATCACTATGATCTCTAAATAATTAGTTATGAAATACATTATACTGGTTTGCTGTGCAGAGAACAATTAAATTGGTTTTGAGCAGAAAAAGATATGATATGAATGATAATTAATATGAAGACACGCTGCAAAAAGCCCCCTTCAGCACACTGACCCAAATATATTATTTACTCAGATTTTTATTATAAAGACATAAAGTTGTTCACTGTATTTTCACTGGCTAGCTAACATTAGCATTACATGCTAGCTGTAGTGATCGTTATCTAGAATTAGGGAACATTTAGAGCTGAAGATGAGTTCATATGTCCTCACCTAATAATAATAATAATAATAATAATAATAATGATAATAATAGCACAAAATAAATCATGCTAATATTATTGTTTAATTAATACAATAACATACTTTTTAATTAATGTATACAATTTGGTATTTTATATTTTTCTATTTTATCATTAAGACAAAAATTGATATTTGCCTCAATTTCAATATAAAATATCATGTTTTATAAATGTTGTCCTTGGATGAATAAAACAATTACAAAGTCTATGAATTATTTCAAACATTAAAAATTATACTTAAAAATATACGTTAAAAATTCAATTTGCATTTTAGTTCGATGTATTTGAGTCTGTTTAAACACTGATTCTTCTTTCTTCACTGGAGTATATTTTTATCTCCATACTTCACATTTTATCTGAGTGAGATTTCTGCACAGTACAGTATTCATACTTTCACTTAAGTACAGTTTCAGTGTCCTTTTTACACCCTGAATAAAGAGAACATGATAACATGTTACTAATAGTTTATAAACAGTGTCTCATCAGTGCAGAAGCAGACTGTGTGTGAGAGATCAACCCTAAGAGAAACAGAACTTACTGTACTGGAGAATCTCCTGCATGTTCTCCCACACTCTGAACTTCAGGTTGGAAAGGTGTTTCACTACATTGATCAGAGCTCCTGATGTCTTCTCTGGATCCTTTGGTTTGAGCTGAGCTCTGAAAATAGAAGATTGTGTGAAATATATCACTGTAGAAACTTTACAGCCTGTAATTTATTTGACTAAATATCAATATTTTATGACATGTACTGTCTCGAGGCAATAATTCTGTTGTTTCTGTTAAATAAATATTTCTGCTACTGTTCTCATCACTACAACATTAACACACAATCCTTATTCACCTTCATTTCATTATAATACACTCATATTTACAATAAATACAATATACTGTAGATTTAAATGTAATAATGACTTTAACATTAGATAAAATGTGTGATCTGACATTTACTCACTGTTTCTCTGTAGACTTGAAGTTCTGAGAGGGAAACAAAAAGAACATCATAGTTAAAAGTGAAGAGACTTTTCAGGTGTTTTTCATATGAAACACACAAACACCAGCAAACAGCCAAGTTAGTGACGTTATCTATCATTTAATTTTCAATAAATCTTCACCTTCTAAATAACTACTTAATAAAATTCATTATGTTTGTTATTTATAAATAAATCTAATCAGTCAGATGTTGATAAAGTAGTTTGACTGGATGAATTTTGAGAGGCAGGGATCACAAACTAGACCAACGAGCAAAATGCAAACAAATCCATCAACCGGTCATCAACAAACAAATGCAGGTGAAGATCTAATGAGACTCACTTGGAAACTCAGCTAAGAATTACAGGAGAACCACCAACAACAGAACCAGAGCCAAACTAACACAACAAGCAGCAGGTTTGTGGATGATGAGGCGACAGAGCCGGAATGTTCAGAGGATCCAGGAGAGGCTCCACTGATGATCAGATACAGAGTCAGAAGATCTGCTCATTTCTTTTGTCTTCATTTATAAAACAACTAAATAAACATATTTGGTTCTTCTACTTGAGTTTCCTCCCAGCAGAGCTCACTACTGTACTCTACTTTGTGTTTGTGGGCTCTGTGTGCATTAATGAAACTGTAATAATCATTTATGTGTCTTCTTGTGTTGTTTACTGAGAAATGTGCTGACTCTGCTAAAGTCAATGGTAATTAGTGTGATGTTGCTAATTCTACTTTGTCTCTGATTGACTTTGCTAACAGTTGTGCAGATTACAGTGTCAGTTATTTGGTTTATTTTACTGCTGTTTGTTTTTGCTACAGTTTAAGTTCCTTTTCTGGGAGACACTGTTCACATCTGAGTGGTACTATATTAGCAATATGCTAACAGACAAGCTAGTCTTCAGTTAATGACTCAGTTTGTTATCACTGTGTGTGTTTAGAGCGCCCTCTGTTGGAATCTGCACTATAGTATTAAATTCATCTTTCACTTCATATCTCAGCACTGATTATTAACAGAATCAGAACAAGAAAATTCAATATATTAGCCAGACTGTTTTATTTACATCTAATAATGAATAATTTACACATTTGAGTAAATATCTGTTCTGTAGCCAAGCTTTTTGTTTGTTTTCTGATTTACAGAAACCGCACACACCTCTACACACCCAAACAACAAAGCCTGTTTCTGTTTGCTGAGCTTCTTGTGGAGGAGATAATTAAAGCTTCCTATTAACTCCACCTGGGACCAGCCATCAGGGCGGATCTATAGGGTGGCAAAAGGTCTCAGCTGCCACCTCCTCCACAGCTTTAACCACCCTGATTATGCAGACCCTAAAATATGATGCCAATTTGTATTAAGCAGAACAGCTACACTCATAAAAGTCTTAAAATGGGAAAGAACACAAACTGAATCTATGTTTTGAATTTATGATTTGTTGTGTTATTTATGCACATTGACACAAGAATTTGAGACACTGTAGGAATTTATCAGTGGTTTCAAATATATTTTGAAATGTTGATGTGGCTGTGAGTTTTGGTTTTATAGGTCTCTCCTCATTCAAAGAGAGAGGAGTCTGGTCTCGTATGACTGAAAATACCTGCTCAAGTGAACAGACTTTCCTATAAGGACTTTGGTTTGTGTCATTAACTCTGTAGTTACCTTCTCAGCTTGCAGGTTAAATGAATAAAGGTATTTACCTGGAGTTGCATTTGTTACTCAGTTAACCTTCACTTGTTCTGAACTGAAGATAAATTCAACCTAAGACTTAATCTCAGCCGTCCAATCACCAAAGATTTAGACTCATGACATATGATTTGGACTCAAATCCGACTGTTATCGCGAATTTGATGACTTGGGACTTGACTCGACAAAATCCAGAAAGACTTGCGACTCGACTTTAACTTGATTACCAGTGACTTGGAGTTTGACTCGGATTTGAGCTGCATGACTTGGGAAGACTCCAGACCCAAAGTGGAAGAGGTGGAGAGTCTGACTGCTGTGTTTATGCTCAGCTTAATTTATTTAGCAAGAAAAGCGAAGTATTCGAATTTAAGTTCCCTCCATAAGACAGACACAAGCGGAGCATCAGTAGCATCAATAAGCCCAGCTCAACAGAAACTCAACAGAAACACAGCTCACAGTATTTGAAAGAGCTTAACAGCTTCTGCAGGTAAAACAAGCTCAGAGTTCACCATGAGGCTGAAGTTGACTTTTAATCAACCAGGTTCATATTTGAATTTGCTGTTCCACCTTAAATGGTGCAGAAGTTCCACACCGGAACCGGACGGAAAATCTGAAGAAGAAGCTGCTGGCAAATAAAAAGTCAACTTCAGCTTCGTACATTTACCATCATTCTGCTGTCTTTTCTGTAAACTTTGTTCAGCTCAACTCAGTCATTTTGGTTTCTATTGTCTAAATTAATTTCAAGCTAGTGTTTGTTTTTAGTTTGCTGAGTTTTAGTGCTGAGTTAGTTTTTATTTGATTAATGTTCAAATAAAATATTCAACAGTACTTTGAAAATTCATGTGTATTTGCACTACTCCTTGTGTAAGCTGTTATGTCTGTCATTTGTGTACCATGGATTTTGTATTTTATTTGTAAGGCCTTAAATTAGCTGAAGAATTCATTGTGACTTGTTTAGGACTCGAAGATCAGGACCTGAGTCTCAACTTAAGACTTGACTGTATTGACTTTGGACTTGAATCGGGACTCAACTGTCTTGACATGGGACTTGACTCAGGAATCGAATGTCAAGATTTGACTTACTTACAACTTAGTGACTTGTTTCCACCTCTGCTAATCACTGCTTAGCAACTGCTGCTATCAAGCTTTCTGTTCTTTAGCGCTGGTGTGTCATGTATTTTGAATTTTGACCAACTTTGGTCGAAAGATGGGCCAGGGGGACCCTTAAAACTGAGACTGCAACAGAACACAGTCTGTCACTTTCTACCCATTTCTAAAGCTAAAAACAAATTTACAGAACATCAGCATGTGTTAAAAGTCTTTGGTCTGCAAATGTGGTACTTACTGTGCTCTTTCACTACAAAAGCTAAAAGGGTGATGTCAAAATATCAAAGCAAATATCTATTTCTACACAAGAGTTCACAAGAGGTAAGATATAAAGAGTCCATAAACATTTTTTCCATGCCCGCAGTGGCAGTATGCTTTAGCCGACTAAATCTGGACAAAATTCTCGTTTATGTGAAGACTCAGACTATGACTCAGACTTTTATTTATGTCTATTTAATAATTCCCCCTTCTCACTAATGTTTGTATTTATTTTTTTGTTATTTATATGTTTTTTATTAACATTCTTTCAGTTTTTCTATTCATTCTATTCATTTAAGACATGAACAATCAATCTACAGAATCTGATATCGATCAACCAATAGGAATATTAAGACGCTGTGACATCATTGACTGACAGCCCCTTTATTAGCATGAGGACAAGCAAATACAGAAATAAATAAATAGAGAAATAAATAAAGAAAGAAATTAATAGTCATGGAAATAAATGAATACAAAAAATGAAAGAATGTTAATAAAGAAACATATAAATAACAAAAAAATAAATATAAACATTAGTGAGAAGGGGAAATTACTAAACAGACATGAATACATGCAGACTTATTAATTTATATAAGGTTTTATTTATTCATATATTAATTATTATGTATATTCATTTATTTTTTGATTTATCATCATTGCTCTTTGCAAATCTACTTCATATATTAATTTACTAAGTCATTTATTTTTAATTTTATTTATTTTTCATTTTGGCAAATCTGGTCCTCCATACCTTACAGCATCAGATGCACACAGTACCCAACACTAACAATCTCACATGGTGGATTATTGTGATTGTAGAGATCTTCATAGTGATCCTCCCCTTTCACACTAAAACATTTAACTCACCTTTTCTTTTCTAATGTTGGTATGAAAAGCACTTCCTTCAGAAGTACAAAGAGAAAAGAAGCAGTTTTTGTGTGTATAAATCACAAAGAGAGAGAGAGAAAAGAAAGATTCTTACCTGTAAGAACAGAACGTCCTCAGCCTCCATCTCCTTCTCTATGTTCTGATTGTGTCTGAAAGAGCTGATATTTCTCCATTCATCTCCTCAATCTTCCTCCTCATCATCTGACTCTTCTGCTCCTCTTCCTCCTTCAGTGCAGCTATCCTTGCTGCTTCTTCATCTCTTAGAAACTGGTGAAGCTTCTCAAACTCCTCCTTTATCTGCCTCTCTGTGTGCTGGGCCTGCGTCTGGAATGAGAGACCATTAGGAAACACAAACTCTAACAGATGATCTACAAGCATTTACCACTTACAGGAGAAGTGGACACTCATCAGAAACATGTTTCACAATTCAAGATGATGTTTCACCTTAATGTGAGCTGCTGTTTGGTCATAGTCTTGTTTAGCTTCCTTTAAGACTTTCAGATTCTTCTGTAGAGGCTCCAAAGCAGACTTGAGTTTATCCTGGAATCAAACAACAGTTTAGATGAGTGACGTCTGAATGAGTGATGAGTGATCAGTGTAACTGTTTAAATGTAACAGTTGTCCTACACACTACAGCTGAATAGAGAATAATAGCAGTTTTACTCTCTGCTTCAGAATTAGAAGAGATTTTTTTTTCATTTTTGTCCAGTGGAGAGTGATATTTCTGTAAGTTTACATTTTACATTGACCATCATAATGAATTTAACAACAGAGCATTTTTCTGACTGATCATTCGCTTGTGCTGTTTGCTGTTTGGCCTGAAACCACACCCACTGACAGACTTTAGCTTTAGCATACATAACAGGTTGATCTGGTACTGAACTATTTCAAACAATTTGATTGTTACATTTAACATTTCAAAATATTTGATGTGTCCTACCTTAAACTCTGTCACAACTTCATCTATTGGGCAGCAGTTGTGATTTTTATGCGTCTTTGATAGATGACACACCACACACACAGGCTGCTGATCATCCAAACAGAAGAGTTTGAGTTTCTCATTGTGCAGAATGCAGAGCACCTCAGACCCTGCTGAAGATCTCTGACTCCTGCTCTCTAGAAGAGCCTCACACACGTTCTTCAGTACAAGGCTACAGGGAGGATGTTCCCTTGAGGATCTTCTTTTACAAACTGGACATTCTCGGGACCCCTTAGTTTCCCAGAACTTCTGCAGGCAGGTTTTACACACACTGTGGCTACACGACAGTAGAACAGGATCCCTGAAGATTTCACAGCACACAGGACATGAAAGCTCTTCTTCTGAAAGAGGGTTTCTAGCAGCCATTTCCTCCAACTGCTGCTGTGCTGTTTCTCTGTAATGGCTCCTTTAGTCCAAACTCCACTTTCACTTTTAGGACATCTGTAATGATCAGAGCAGCACAGTTGAGAATCAGACACCGTAGCCCTTCAACCCACTGAGTGAGTTTTAGCTCCTTTCAGAATCACACATCAAGAAACAAACACATACAGTCACTGTTTAAAAGCTCCTCATTGGTGTCTCTGAGTGAAGTGAATGCAGAATGAAGAAAGATCAGAGAGACAGGATGAGATTCACTTCCTACAACAGGTAGAGGAGGAGGAGCTTTGAAAAAGGAGCAGTCAGTTAGATGTTCTATTCTAACTGTGTGTTTTCTACACTAGATGACAGCAGTTCATTAATAACCTGAAACAAGGAGCTCTCAGATGAGTGGATGTTTCTAAATAATTAGTTCTTTTCAGCAAACAGAATCCAGATCTTATGAATTAAACGTAAACTATGGGGGAAGATCATATAAGCGTCAAGTATCATGAAGGACCCCCTCTGGCCTGGTGAAGTGTAGTAACTCAATGTGGCATCGATTCCACAAGAGGACAGACAACGTCTGGATGGATGTTGAGCCATGCTGCCTGGATAGCCACCCACAGCACCGTGGTGTTTGTAGGTGCAGGATCTCTGTTGTGAATGGACTTCTTTACTACATCCCACAAATGCTCAATAGGGGCAAACATGCAGGCCACATCATTCGTCCGAACTCTCTGGAATGCTTCTCAAACCATTTCTGGACAACTTGGGCCTGAAGGCACGGTGCATTATCCTGCTCGAATATACCTCTGTTAGTGTTAACAGAGGTACTCTGGTGGGTCTTCTGCTCCCATATCCCATGGAAGCTAAAGAACACTGCACTGACCTGCGGGATATGTGTGTGGAGCCTCCTGCATTTAATGTGGATGTGATTATTGCCAAAGGTGCTTGTCTGTTTACACAGACAATTCTAGCCGGATGCTGCTGGTCACGATCCTTAGATAACACCTCAAAACTTAAACAAGTGTGGGCGTTCCCAAGCCATCCTCTAAAGTAATGCCACTTCATCATCAATCAATTTCTATATCTTTAAATTATCTGTAAATAGTGTATGACAATACTTTGCTCTTGTTCATTTTGCTCTTGTTTGCTCTTTACTGTGCTTTGTACTGCTGCAATAGAAGAATTTCCCTCTGTGATTAATAAAGTGATCTATCTATCTATCTATCTATCTATGTATCTATGTATCTATCTATCTATCTATCTATCTATCTATCTATCTACATACTGCTATCCCATGCCTTTTGGCATGTCACTGTAAATAGCTGGCTGTTTTGATCCTCAAAAAGGGCTCCCTTTCTCTTCACTATGCTGCCCATAAATATCTGCCCATTTACAAATAGGCCAACGTTATGTATTTGTAATATGATAGTTTTACAGTGAAGATGTCATAGATCTGTTGGTAGCCAGCAGTTCCCCTAAATGCCTACAGAGGTCTCTCTTTCCTCAGTGCTGACAAAGAATTAAGGAACTGATCTGGGCTCAGTTTCCCAACGCATCTTTTAAGATTGGAGTCGTGCACTCCTGCTGTAAGGAATCTCTTATGCGGTGTAGTCTTAACACAGATCACTATCTTGAACAGTTTTGCTCAGATTAAGACTAAATCTTTTTGTTTTATGCTTACTGATTCACAAAGCTACGGATTACAGCATTGTGGTCTCAGAACAACCCAAAGGCAGGAACAGATGTAGGATCTCTTTTATATGAAATAATACAAGGCAATCTCACTGCTGCAGCCTACAGTTTGGAGTTCCTCATCATCACAGCTGGGAGTGGCTGGAGTGATGTAGCCCTGCTAATCATTAACTAGAGGGGGTTAAATAAAGAGGTCTGATCTCTAAGCCAGAACCCATGGACCAGTAGAGGAGGGACAATAGCGGATCATAGACTGCCTGTGTCTCTACTGTGGCTGAGCTGGTTATGTGTGCACTTCATATCTGGGATGTCAAGCTCTGCTAAGGCACTGGAGCTGAGTTCTTCAGTCCAGCCTGCAAATAAAGACAAATACATGATGATTACAATGACTTTATCTTGGAGTTCAGGAGTTTTCGCTGTGTCAACAATGACAAATTCTGGAGCTCCAACTTCATTGACAGAGGACTGGTGGAGAAGTAGAAGATTGAACTGACTTCAGCTCAGTCTGAACTGTTGAGAGCTGTTGACGATTGTCCACTGGGAGAGGAACAGTGACTGAAACAACTTGTGAACTGAGAATCCAAGCAAGATATCCTTAATTTAAAAAAGTCACCTAGAAATGCTCTCATGCTGCATTTCCATGGTTAATTCAACACAAACTAAGTATCTCATGGGGTGAAGGTGAAATCGTGAATTGCCCCTTTACAGGCCATGGGAAAAATGGTGGTTTACTGTGATCTAAATTCAGTCACTGTAAAGTACCGCTATCCACTGCCTCTAATCCTGGCTGCACTTTAACAGTTGCAGAGATCGTCAGTTTTCACTAAATTAGATTTACAGAACACATGAAACCTCAATAGAAATAAGGAACACTAACAAATGGAAAGCTGCTTTGTGACTTCTAGGGGGCACTATGAGTGTACAGGTATGCTGTACAGCCGGTCCAATGCCTTCATTGATGCAGTGCTCCAAAACATGTTAGATCGCTGAGTAATAGTGTGCAAAAATGACACCCTGATATACTCACTGTCTTTGGAGGAACACAATAAACACATCAGACAAGTCCTCCAACATCTGTTAGACCATAATTTGTATGTTAAGGCTGAAAAGTGTGAACAGGTGTCCTTTCTGGGTTACATCTGAGATAAAGAGAGTGTACACATGGATGATGCCAAGCTGAGTGCCGTGGTGCAAACGTCTTTCCAACCAAAATCCAAAACAAGGATTTACAAAGATTTCTAGAATTTTTTTGCACTAAATCACATAAAATACAACAAATACATTGCACAACACAATCAACATATACGTTTGTGTGCTCTTGGTAAAATTACAGGTTTTGTTGATTTTCTAACTCTGTACACAGTCTATACAGAAAACACATATTTTAATGTAAAGTTACTGTTTAGGTGCTGAATTTAATGCATTGAAAAAAACATAAAGAAACAAGTGGCCTGTGCAAAGGTTATGGCACATTTTTATACCTTGTTTTATTTTTTCCAATAGATTAAACTTAGCAATTAAATATAAATTGTTCAGTAAATCTGCAGAAGAATGCTGTGTTTAAGTTCCCTGTAGAGGATGTGTAAATTCATTTCTACTTAGAAATTCAATAGAACATGTAATTTGACCAGGCGGTGCGCAAAAAGTTTGCATACAACTGTACATAAAAAGGTGCTTGACATCTGATATTTGTAGATTTGTAAATAATACAGCCAAAGTGCACATTTCAAGTTAACATCCAGTGAAAGGAGCAATGTGTACGATGACGCAACCTGTCACATTCTTCACACCCCAAACAAACAGGGGTCAACATATCACCAGAAAGTTGTGGTGTCCACCCCTATCGTATAAAAAGAAGGAAATGCACAGTCCATCCTCTAACTTTGCAAATACATTAACACTTTCAGTAATTTCAAACAATTAGCTACCTTAATAAGCTATGGCTAAATGGCCAATGTCAGCTTTACCAGTTGTTTACCTACCAGTCTAGAAGAAATGTTGCAAGTTCAGCATTAAACTTCATTCCTTTACTCTCCAGGAGCCTCTCCAGCGGCGGAAAGCAACGCCAGTGTTAAGCCTTGTTTTGCTTCTGTTTATGTCACTTCTTTTGTTTGCTGCTGATCGTTGTGTTTACTGTTCTTTTCATGGTCTAACTGGGGACGGGACCTTAAAATGACTGACATTAAAACACATCCTTGGGGCAGCACTACTCCGTCATACTCTCATAGACCACTGCAGTTGTGTGTCATTCTGTAGTCCATGTTATGCCCATATTAGGAACTCTACGCTCGATTTCTCTACGGCCGACTACAAAAAGACGACACGACTACAGTGGTCTATGCTGCACTGATGCCATACTCAATGCTACAGTGACTCATTGTTGCCTCTTGAGGTACAAAGTGGTATTACAAGATGGGCTAGTGCTAGCTGGTTAGCGTGCCAACTTCAGTAAATACAGTATCTCTGCAATATGATACATAGATGACTCTGACATAACTTAAAACTGTCATTTATTCACATTCTGTTGATTTTGGAATGTTTTAAACTAAAAATCTTACAAATTGCACTTTTAAGTAAGATGTGCAAGACAGCAAAACACTTAAAAATACTACCATAAAATCATTTAAACCATTTAAAAAATTAAAATCATGTAAGCTGTTGTTGACATGGCGACCCCTGATTCCTTCACCACCACTGTAAAGAAATCTAAGTCTGTAAGTTTCTCTACAATGGACTGTTTCCCATGAGACGACTCTGAATGATTTAGTTTACATCTCAACAATTAATTTACTCAGTCGATTTACACAAAATTTGAAAAAAAAATGGTTAAATTCTCCTTCAAATTTAGGTAAAACATAGAGAAAGAGCAGCAGACTGAGCATATTGATCAACACATAAGCTCAGCGTCACAGCAGCCTCTGTTGTTGTAGACAGGCCTAACTTGCCCCATAAGAAAGGAACCAGTTTAGCAGTTTTATTGTAGTTAAGTTTATTGTAGCTAGATTAGTCATTCAGAGTTATTGATAATGAAAATAAATGCCAATGACGTTCGGGTTTCATTTTAAAATACGACGAATCAAATGATAGTTTTATAACTTTGAGTAATCTTTAGACGCTGTTGCAAACTGGGGCGTGTAGTTTCGATTTCCACCAGTTTGTCACGTGAAGTTTAACAGCTCGACTACATTTCCCAGTGCCCTCCTCACCTGGTCCTGTCAAACAGCGTTAAGGGTTTTCCTCCACCCATATTCCGACGAGTCCCTGTCCCCTGCTCTGGGATTGGGTATTAGTATCGCAATCCCTGCACTAGGATTGGCTACTCTCAAGCCACGTACAGCGATTAGCCAATCATAGGATATGGAGGCGGGGCTTGTTGGAATGCGGGTGGAAAGCAAAACCCTGAACACAAACCGAAACTGTTTGCTGAGCTGAAGCGGCGTCTGATTAGTTTTGTTTCCATGTTTGTTGGGTGGCGTGTTCGCCTATTTTAGACTGCTTACAGACTTTACTCGGTTTGTTTGCTGAATTTTTTTGTATTTTCTTGTTCAACGGCTGTCATAACTTTCCTGTCCTCGAGTCGAGACGCGAATATAAGTTTCTTTTCCGTGAAACCGAAAGGGAGAGTCTTTAAGATGCTGCTGGCTTGACTGAGTTTTTCTTTCTCCCGCTGTTCGACCTCGTTAGGATGTAGTTAAGAACAGGAGAAAGGTCAGTGTAGGTTAGTGTAGCCGATCATGGCAACCCGCGCTGCAAACATGCAGAGCAACAACGCCGATAAGGGTCTGGATGAGAAACTCATGGACGAGTACCTGAAGGCAAACGGACTTTACCGGAGGAAGATCGCCAAGGACGGCTCCTGCCTGTTCAGAGCCGTGGCAGAGCAGGTTAGTTGGTTTTTACCGCAGTTAAACTAAACCATAAAAGCCTACAAGATGTTAATGATCTGGTTAAGTTAGCAACAGTTTGCTATTTTGGGTTCATGGGTTAGTTAGGTTAGCTGTGTATAAACTACCACGGATAACCTTACGGCCGCGCCCCAACATGCGCGTTCGCGTACTAACTAGGGCGCTTAGCTAGTGCGCAGAACGCTTCAGCGCCCGGCGGCAGTCAGGATTCTGCGCACTACTTAGGCGCCCTAATTAGAAGACTAGGGTTTATATTGGTGCGCTACTTTGTTCAGCTAGTGTGGAAAAGGGTCTGCTACATAAACACAAGCGAAAAACACAGTCATTGCAGATACGGCGATATTTTCTCTGCCCAGAATCTGATAAAGATCCTTTTTTGCAGGCTGAATAACTTTTTCGCTGCATCGCTTCTCAGCATGACTGGCAGATTAGCCAGCTAGCAGCATAGCTGTGGATGAGGGCTAACTATGCTAACGAAGTGTCACCGAGGACAGTGCCGCTGTCTGTCTGGGTCAGTTAGTAAAGAAGCGCATTGTTCATAGATTATTGCAGCTGTTTTTATACATTTTGTATGACTGGCAGATTAACTAATTTAAACTGGCTAAGCTAGATAGCAACTGTGCTAACGCTGCAGGCTCATTAGCAAGTACGAGGCTGGATTTAGCTTCCTATCCGCCAGCTTCTTGTTGGAATTCTTCCGCTCCACCTTAAATGGTGAGCAGTCACGTTCTGGCGCCTGAGGCGCCGTAAAGTAACTGCTGCACCATTTAAGGTGGAACCGGAAGATTCGAATAAAGCTTAAGCTTCGTTTAGCAAGCAACACTCAGGAAAGTGCTGTTAGCTGCTTGGCTAAGTTAACACTGCGTGTGAAGTTCTGATATCAAACACAAACTAGTTTCGTGACTTTAATATGGTTCGTATTGTGAATGCGTGACCATGTTTGTGTTTGTATTTCGGCCTTGTTTTGCGGGAAAGTCTCTTATGGGGTGAGACCTGTTGAGGTTGTGGCAACTTCAGTTTCCCACATGGGCTGATGGTAGTGGTGGGATTCAGTGAGTTATAGAGACTGATAGAGAGGCCTTCATCTCAGTATGACTGTTCAGTGAGTTAGATTATATATTGTATATCATTTACTATATAGAATGATAGAGATGCCTACATGTCAGTGTGGCTGTCCTCTTTCACTTTATTCAGGTCAAAACTCAGATTAGAAACTCAGATTGCTGGAATCTGAGATAAGCACCATTATTCACACATGACATCATTTCCACTCATAGTTACTCATAAAAAAGATCAATAGTAATACTACAGACATACTTATAGAAGTCTAGTAGGTGAGAATGCTATGGGAGAATTATACAGCTCTTATTGAATATGTATCTGGGACTAAAAGTTTGGTGCTGGATCACAATGAAATCTGCCTAAAATGAGACCACTCCCTCAAGCTTTCCCTCTAAAACCCACCCCCAAAGACGTCAAAGCCATGCATTCTTCATTTTAGAGTATAATCAATAACATAGGCCAAATTACATGTTGCTAGTTAGTGAAACGCTGTCAGTGCCTGACAGTTAGATCTTGAAAATGTTTCAGGAATACCGCTCCACGCACACAATCGATTCCATGAAACCACTTAATGCTACGGTGCTTTAAAGACAGTAACTCTGGAGAAAAGCGTCGTCTTGGCTGAGTGTACACACTCGAAAATGATGGTTCTTCACTGGTTCTTTAGTAAGGAAAATGATTCTATATAGAAACATGAACACTCAAAGAACGCTTTGCATGATTAAAGCGTTCTTTGCACTGTGAAAGGATTCTTTAGACTGATGGAGAATGTGCTATATATGGTGCTATATATATAACCTTTTTGAAAAGGGTTCTTTATAGCATTAAACATGGTTCCTTTGTTGTTAGAAATTTAACATCAAAACAATGGAAGAACCCTTTTCAGAAATCTGCATCTACAGCACTTCCCCTTCAATCTGAAGAACCATTTCACCATGCAGAGGGTTCTTTGAGTGTTCTCTATAGAACCATTTTCCTTACTAAAGAACGCTTCCAGAACCATTAATTCGTAGAGCGTAGCTGCCACTGTAAATGCTTGTACTCTAGGCATTACAGGGTGCAGTGCAGGAACATTGTGTCCTTACAAGTCGATTGTATGCAAATCCTGAGAACTTTTCTTAGAAACATATTTAATATGAAACGTGTATGTGTCTTATAATGATGGTCCTGTTTTCCCTTTCAAGAACAAACGTTTCTTTTCATTTCTGTGGTCTCTGCACACGCTACACATATCTACAGCCTTAAAGGGAATTCTCAGCTAGAACTAGCATGTAGTATGTTATTTGTCATGTTATCCTATTCACTCAACCTCATCAGTGTTTTAGCATTTTTTTTTTTTGTAACCTTACTGCAGTTTTGTATTGTCCTTCATCAGTGTTCTCTCCCAACAGTACTCACTTCAATGCCTTACAATCATTGGTAACCCAACAGTGGTAAAGAAATCCTGAGTGCTCACATTGGTGTAGAGGCTAATAAATACGGACATGAGTTTCTGCTTCCTAGAAGTAATTTTAGGTATTTGGGTTCCTTCTGCGTTAGTTAGCCAGCAGGGAATTCAGTTCAAGATTTATTTATACAGCACTTTTTACAGCAGGCATTTTCACAAAGAAATTGATACCAAGCCCCAGATGAGCAAACCAGGGGCAACAGTGGCAAAAAAAACTCCCTCAGAGCAAGAGGAAGAAACCTGGAGAGGAACCAAGACTCAACATGGGTTCCCGTCCTCTAACATCCACCCTAAAGGGCTTGCAGTATTTCAGACTTTGTAGTTCCTCCCACCTTCCGGATACATCATCAGAAGGTGGTTTTAGTCTTCAAAAAGGAAGATTTCTCTTTATAGACCACTGCAGAACTGCTGTAGGAGTCGCGTAGGCAGGTTTACAACAGGTGTAGTGATGGGGTTACGTTTTTAATTTTGGCTTGAGTGTCACTTTATTTCTGCCATGTGACAAAGCCAACCAAAGCTGCGCTGCCCATTGTAACAGGTGTCTTAGAATTACCACCTTTCTCTGTGTTGATTGACAGGTGCTGCGCTGCCAGGGGCTGCACACCAAGGTCCGAGCGGAGTGCGTGAAGTATCTCAGAAAGAACCGAGAGCTGTACGAGTCGGTACGTGAGCTGTAATTCTTCTCTCAGAGAATCTGTCCACTTACTCATAATAATGTGCTTTTACTGAGCTGTGAGTCTGTAATGAGACTGTTTCACATCATCTGTTTTGTGTTTGACAGTTTATCGAAGGTGATTTTGACGAATACCTGCAGAGGCTTCAGGATCCACAGGTAACAGCTCAGTCTGTTAAAGCTAAAACCTTCACAGCTGTGATGGATTTTCATGACTTCTGTTGATTTGCAGGTCAAATGTTTTGCTGCGTCCATTGTTGAGGTGTTTCATCTTTCAGTATTTTACTAGATTTATGTGATGTTGCCAGCCTGCCTGCTTAGCAAGCTGTGTGTTCAGTAACAAACGAAAAGAAGCTCTCTTTCTTGTTCAGATCAGTTCATTAATATTCATTGCATCCAAACACAGTATTATAAATGGCAGGTAATTATTTTTTTCATTCATTTGATCAGAATGGTTTTAACTCTCTGTCTCTCTACTTCTGTGTTCTTTCCTCTTTTGTCTCTTCTCTGTAGAGCTGGGTTGGGCAGGTGGAGATAAGTGCACTGGCTGTCCTTTATAAGTAAGAATATTTCACAGTGAATATGAGGGATGGGACCATATTTCCTATCATAATTTAAGCTTCTAAAGTGATTATGGTTTTTAGTGTTGTTGCAGTGTTGTAAAAATATGTTAAAACAGTTTAAAAGCATTAAAACACACTCAGACTCATATAAATACAGGTATCATACACTTACTGAGCACTTTATTAGGTACACCTGTCTGTGTCAACATTTATTGTCCATTTTATCAGCTCTGCTTAGCATACAGGAGCTTTTTGTGGTTCTACAGTTACTGTGTCCACTCACTGTCCACTCTATTAGACACTCCTACCTTGTCAGTCCACCTTGTAGATGTAAAGTCAGAGACGATCACAGTTTGTGATGGTCATCCTCTAGTCCTTCATCAGTGGTCACAGGACGCTGCCCACAGGACGCTGTTGGCTGGATATTTTTGGTTGGTGCACTATTCTCAGTCCAGCAGTGACACTGTGGTGTTTAAAAACTCCAGCAGCACTGCTGTGTCTGATCCACTCAGACCAGCGCAACACACACTAACACACCACCACCACATCAGTGTTACTGCAGTGCTGAGAATGATCCGCCACCCAAATAGTACCTGCTGAATGGGGGTTCTGACAAAGTATGCAGAGAAACAGATGGACTACAGTCTGTAATTGTAGAACTACAAAGTGCTCCTGTATGGTCAGTGGAGCTGATAAAGTGGATGATGTTGGCGCTGTTAATAATCACTGGATCTTTTACCACAGTACATCATTAAAACTGTTAACATTACTCATCCACTTTCAGCTTTTTCTCATCACTTTTTATCATGTCAGATGTCTCTGCGTGCTGCTGGTGGGCGTT
The DNA here is from genome assembly GCF_904425465.1 of Colossoma macropomum. NCBI lineage: Eukaryota > Metazoa > Chordata > Actinopteri > Characiformes > Serrasalmidae > Colossoma > Colossoma macropomum. The sequence goes on from NW_023494802.1 coordinate 36,872,376, forward strand.
TCTGCGTTATTATGGAAATTAAGAAACCGTATCGAACATATCCTGCAGTAAATCATCTGATGCACTGTTTGCTGTTACAAAACTGAAATACGAACTTGTTTAACTTACTTTTTAAGCTTTTATAATGTTGCAGAGCTCTACATTGAAATGAATAGGATGCAGCGAGGCAGAGTTGCAAGTGGTCACGTACTGTAACCACATACCGTCCCTCCCCAGTGACTACTTTGTCTGTGGTTGACCAGCGATTGGTTTAGAGTTCAGTACTGTTAGACACATCAGTACATTGTTATAACTGTGTATAACACACTTGCTCTTTTGATGTGGTTGGCCTTTTTTTAATTGCTTTGTCTTATTTGTTCTTTCCTCAAGACATGACTTTATCATCTATCAGAATCCAGGGGAGCCACCAGTGAACATCACAGAGAACGGCTACCCTGATAAGGTTTACACTGACACCCCCACACACAGTCCACTCAGGAGCTGGAAAATATTAATGGGAAAGTCACAATGTTGTAGTGGAATTATTAATTCATTTTTGGTTTCTCTCTTCTGTCTCATTCCAGGTGCGACTCTGCTTCCTCAATGGCAACCATTACGACAGTGTTTACCCAGTGTCCTTTGTCAAAAATGCTGCTATGTGTCAATGTGAGTGATTTGAGTATTAATTAATCTGCTGTTTAATGAAAGGAATTAGGACTTAATCACAAACGATTAAATTTGATTACTTGGTTTAAAAAAGAAAATCACTTAAATCGGCAGTGATTACTTGATCATCTGCATGATGATGATGCCTGTTATACATTTTTTTGCTGGTTTCATTTACAGTACAAAATACTCTTATGTTCCTATAAAGTATTTTGGAGTCTTTGAAAAGCTGTACATCATTTGTTGTTGTTCAGTTAAGTCAGTTAGCTCCTGATACAAGTAATAGTTAAATTTCTCACTTCTAATATAGTTGATAGTGACAGAACTGTGGTGTGTCTTTTTCAGCTATTCTCTATGAACTGCTGTACGAGCGTGTGTGTGGTGTGGACCGGAGTGTGGTAACAGCAAGCACAAAAGGGTCAAGAGCGAGGGATGAGGCTGCTGATGTAGAGGGGTTTAAGGGCAGTGAAGAGTCCGACCTGGACGAGGGAGAGGACTTCTGGTGAGTGTGTGCAGTTTGCAGTTTTTGGTTCGATGAAATCAAATCCTGGTGTGATTATTGTTCGTGCAGTTCGTTATAACAAGTACAAACGCTGCCAATCGATACCTTGTATGCACCTTATAAGTGGACTGAGACCCCCTGAGGAGGATGGTCTTGTTCTGCTTCCAAACACACTTTGCTGTGGTTTGTTGGAAGCATGTACATGAAACCATGTGGAATGAACCATCTCCACACGTCTTCATTGGTGGCTGAATCACGTTCAGATCCGTTGTAAAAAGAACTCAATATACACATGAACACACAGCTGTTATATAATCTCAGTTTATATGATCAAAGTTTTGCATAATTAAATAGTTAAGATGCAAACAAAGTCGTTCAGAGTGGTTTAAAGTGCTCTATTCTAGAGAAACTTATTAAGTCAGAATTGTTTAAGAACCAGACATCTGAATACTTGAATGCCTCTAAAAACTCACAAAACATTTTTACATGAAATGGTTATGAATTCGCTGCCTGATGTTTCAGACATTGTTTTACGGTAGTTTAACAATTAGGTTTTGGCCCAAAATGTATTATTAAAGCGGCACTATGTAAGCTTTGGGGATTTGGAGACCTCTCTGGTGGAAATATGTACTAGCTTGCAGCGTATGTAAGAACATTTTAGCATGACTTGTGCTTCAGACCCCTTTCCTGCGTGGATGAATCTGATGATTGCGAGCACATTGAAAGAGTATTCAAAGAGAACTCAGAGAAAACTTGGTGAAGGACTGTCTTTTGAGGATGAGTGAATTATCTTCTGTTGTCATCATATCGTCATCAGTGGAGTGTTATTTTTGCATTTGAGACCTAAACGTTAAGGTGGACCTTCTTTATGTGTCTGTGCGAGTGTGACGTTACGTAAATGATGTATGCTATCCTGTGAAATCCGACGTGACACCTCTGACTTATCAGTTACTATTTCAGGCTTTATAGGGTGTCTCATAGCAGCGCGTACACAGCATTCTTGACTCAGTAATGCTGCTTCTTTCAATTTCAACTAAATAATCTTACATAGAGCTGCTTTAAAATCAACTCATGGCATCATGGGAAACGGCTGCTTTAGAGCAGGTGTGGTCTCTCAGGTAAAAAGGTCGGACAGATGCAGGAAGCTCTGAATATCTGCTGGTTGGACTACGCCCTTTCTTCCCTCATATAAACAAAGGTTTTGTGGTAGCTCTGAAGTACAAAACCCAGCCCTAAAAATTAATGATGCTATTTACATACACACTGACTCATCTGAGGCTTGTGTGTGTTTGACTGAGTGGCTTTTTCTTTGTTTGTATAAATACTTAAATGTTCATGTTTTTGTTGAAATTAATGCTGTGTGTGTGTGTGTGTGTGTGTGTGTGTGTGTGTGTGTGTGTGTGTGTTCTAATCAGGTCCAGTGAAGCTACTGGCAAGACGACCAGTGTGAACAACAGACCACCTTATAAGGTATGCTTGTGCAAGCTTATACCACCTTGTGGCTTGTGTGCCTTTCCCATAGTGTCTCTGTTAGTCCTGCCTCTTTCTCAGTCATTTATCGTTTGTGCCTCAGGGTCGAGGGCGGGGCCAATCCAGAGGAGGAGGCCGTGGCTTTCTGCCTCGCGATGCCCAGGAGTCCCTGAACCCCGGCATCTTCAGGAATGTGGAGTATGATGTGTGGATGCGGTCAAAAAAAGGTACTACAGACCACTCCCTCTGCAGCTCCCACTTAATACATTACTGGTAGTGTTTATTTCTACCATTCATCTGTTCAGAAATGTGGGAGTAGAAGTTTCTACCTTTTCTGAAGTTTGACAATGTCTTCAATAGTAAAATTGTTTCTATTCATTCATTCTCCCATTTGAAAGTTTGGTAGCTCTTAGTCATTTTTGTTAAAGTGATTGGATTTGGATCAACAAGAATGTGTTAAATGATATACAGTGTAATTCTCTATTTGTCACTTCTTTTTAAAAACAAGGCAAAAATCTGCAAATTATTTTGTTTGAGTCCAATTATTTATTTTTATTTATTCATTTACAGATAAATAAGTTTGGCCTGTAACCTTTGCGCAGTACTGCATATACAGCCATATACACTCATACCCAGGGTCGCTTTACAGTAGTAGCATACACAAGAAGAACAACAAGATTGCTCAATAAAAGGCATTAAACACAAACTAATGGACATGATATTAAGGAGGTTTAAAGTAATGAGAAAAGGCTTTTAAATATTTATTTTGCTCTGTAATATAATTTGTGTGGAATTGCATAATCGACCCTGAGGGGGAACTAGTTTGTCCCAGTAGGTAAAACTCTATGTACCCAAACTCCAGTGCTTTTGCCGTCTCCATTATAGATGAAAAGGGACTTTTAGTTGACGTCCCTGCTTGCAGTGTAATTCAGTTTTATTCTGAATCTGTAGAACCAGTTCTACAAGCAGAACATGTCTAGTTCACAGCAGGGTTTTAATTATGACTGTAAGTGTATACAACAGGCTTAATGATGTTGTGTACATCAGTCATTTGCAGCAGACATTTAAAATGGTGAACCCAGTCGTGTTTTGTATTTGTAAAGCTTAAGCCACATGTCTCAGGCTGCAGTCCACTACTGCATTAAAGCACACCTGATTCAGCTCATCAGCTCATTAGGAAGGCCGTCATGAACTGAATTCAGAGCATTAGATGAGGGTAAACGCTAATATCTGCAGCACTTTGGCCTGGAAGGTCCCCAGTTTGACATGCCTGCCTTGAGTTTTGCCACAAAAACAGCTGTTCAGTTCATAATATTTCAAATGTTATAACCAAACGATGCAGTGTGATTGTTTTCAGGCATAAACACTCAACTTGAGCTCTATATGTGGCAAACAGATTTTACATGATGATTTCAGAGTGTAATAAACTCCAGCAAAATAATAGATGGTGAAGGTTTATTAAGCTCTTTGTCTTTTCAGCTCAGCAGAGGAGAGACTTCTGTATGGCTGCAGGGATGCAGTACACAGCTGGAGACAAGTGCCAGGTGGGTGGGGGAGCGCGTGTGTGTGTGTGTGTGTGTGTGTTTGTATTGCTATACTTGTAAGGACCCCATGTCCTCACTATGATAAGACTACATGAAATTTTTGCTTAAGTGAGGACATTTTGCTGGTCCTCACTTGAGCATGTGTTGTTTTCACTCAATTACTTTTCTGATTTGAGAACTAAAAGACCTGAAAGATTGCCTTTATACTGAGGTTAAGGTTAGGGTGTAGGTTTAGGTGTAGTATTATTTAGCTACAGTAACACAAAAATCAGTAGAAACCTATGGACGTCCTCATACAGCAAGACAAACGTGTGTGTGTGTTGAGATGGTGAAGCCCATTTACACCTGGCATTAACATGCTTTGTGGACAATATTAAGTGCTGGTGTAAAGAGGGTTTTGGAGATGTATGGTGATGCAAATGCTCAAACCACGTTTGGAGGTGGTCGTCAGAGCTGTTCCTGGACTTTTGCAGGCCTTAAACAGCGTTCTACTTTGGGGCCCACACAAAACATACTGAAAGAACAAAAAAGATTCAGTTGTTATTTTTTTGGAATCAGGAAGAAAATTAAAAATCTTTATACTTACTTGTTTACTTATCACAAGAAATGGCCCTCTGGTCAAGGATGTATAAGACCACATAGTATCTGTAGCATGAGTGCTAAAGTGTCCTAATGCATCCTTTAAAACAACGAAGACCTGACATGCGTAGACGAAAAGAGTATCTGTCTCCTGTTTGTTTATAGGTTGTGTCACCAGCCCAGACAGTCAACATTTTTGCTCAAGCCCAACTTGCAGTACCTATGGCTAGATTAAAAAAAAACCAAAAAACACTGAACTAAACGTTTGTGACAGTCTACTAGCGGTGGGCAAGATGACAAAAGTGTCAAATCACTTTGCTGAAAGATACACAATACATATCGCGCTATTCTGCCACACAGACGTGGCGCAAATTTAAAAACTGCCATCAAAAATACTGAGTACAATTATTATTATTCACTATTTCACATTCTGTACGGCACTAAAACCAGCAGTTGTTCATTGTTCTGTAAGTACTGACAATATGCTTTTGTGAGCCTATCATAAATAACAATAATAAAATTTACCACAACAATGAATAAGAACTTGGAGCATTTATGTCTGACAACAACTGTAGTGAGAGACTGTCGTGGTGAATGTGGACAGAACCCTTCCAAAATCTGGTCATTGTGGTTACTGGAGTCTCATTTGACACACATGGAAATGTAAAGGTGTAAACATCATACATCTCACTGTCCACTTGTGATTAGATCCCTTGAGATAGTAGATATAGATATAAACAGAGCCTGAGAGGGAATGTTCATTTATTTGCTCATTATTATTTATGAATTACATTCCCTATCTCTCTCTCTCTCTCTCTCTCTCTCTCTCTCTCTCTCTCTCTCTCTCTCTCTCTCTCTCTCTCAGGTGCGGTTGAACAATACTGGCCGCTACTACAGTGCGTACATCCAGGATGTCAGCCCTGATGATGGACCCGTTACTGTCTTCATCGAGGAGCTCGGACAGAAGTATGACTCTTTCTATGTGTGTGTGGTGTGTGTGTGTGTGTGTGTGTGTGTGTGCGTGTGCGTGTACAAGGATGAGAGACTGAGACTCCCTACAGGTCCAGACTTGCATTTAGTATCAGTAATGTGGAGAATTTTACCAGATTTGTTCATATGTTCATATTTGACGTGTGTGTGTGTGTGTGTGTGTGTGTGTGTGTATAGACACACTGTTCCACTGTGGAACCTGCGCACTCCCTCAGAAGAGTCCTGGTGCACCGTGACAGAGAAGGGCAAGAAGCACTCTGTAACCAATGGCAGCGGAAACACAAATGGTATCGGTGATGCTCCAGTCACACACATTCTCTTTTTCTGATACACAAACACACAAACAGCGACAGCTAGAACTGCACAAAATGTTATCCATTCCAGAATCGGACACATTTAAAGGGGAATTACACTGTTTTAATTAAAGTTTAGGTGTGAAGTCCTCTGTGGCTTGTTTATAGTCTGAGAGTCGTCATATCTGAGTCGTTGCATGAGGGGAAAAAAAACTTACCGAGTCCAAATTGGTCTTGAGAAAGGTCCTAAGAAAAACGTTGGATTCGTGACGTGTTCTTAAAACAGTTCTGCGGTCACACCTTTGTGCTCTTGAGTGTGTGTGAATTCTGTTCTTACCAAGGAACACATCTCACATAGGAAAGCACTGGTGAATGTCAGAATATTCATGAAGACTGCGTAAGGAGGTTTTAAGAAGAATTTTCGTCTTAAGAACAGTTGGTGAATGAGAGTGGTAGTTTTGGGAACCTTTTGCCCTAATATATTTCTTAATACATACAGAGCACCTTTTTTCCAGATTTGGATTTATTTATTTGTACTATCATCAGTATTCCATATAAAACTCAGAAGAGGTTCACTGGTGGTTTTGGATAGTAAATAAAATGGCTACATTTGTGTGGTTCCGATCACCACCATTGTAAAGAAATCTGAGTCACTAAGTTTCTCTACAATTAACTATTTCACATCAAACCACTCCGAATGAACTCTCTGAACTTTGTTCAGTGATTAAATTATGCAGAAATTTTCAAGACAAACTGGAATCCCACTTTCCATTTCTGATCGTACCATAAACGGACTATATCCATAACTTCATCAGTGAGGATCGTTTTCAGAAGCAGTCGGAAATAAATATCTGTAGTGTGGAACTAATTTTAAAAAGGAGGCCTATAGTATCAGCAGCTGCATCTAAGCAAGCTGCCTTTTGTCAAATCATGGGCACTATTTTCTGCGTGCCACTAAAACCATGAACAAAATACACTCTGATCATGTCTTTTACCCATGAGTCACTACTGGTTGGGAATGAAAGGAAACATTCTGCTTGGCTGGCATCAGTGCTGAACTGTTTCTGGTTTAAAACTGTAAGTTAGCAGTAATAGAGCAGTCACAATCAACAGAAATGAGCAGACTACTTCACGCATATTAGAGCGATGTGAAATCATAGCTCCACAATGTGTATATTGGTGGTATACACTCTGAACTGTAAGTATACCACCAATGTACACATTGTGGGGCTATGATTTCACATCACTCTAACTCAAAAATGAAGTGATTTCACTGCAGAATATTAAAGTAACTGGTGGCCAAATCATCTGGGAAGTCAATCAGTCTGGATCATAAGTCAATATGAAATAGTCATTATAAAAATAAAGACATCAGTCACATCGTGCACATAGTAAAATTAAGTGGCTTTACTTATTTATTGTCAGTCTAGCTGTGCGGCTGTACCATCTATGAAAACACACAGATCGGATCGTTTTCAGCTAAATGAAGTGTCTCGGCTCGGGGCGATATTGGCAGTACTGGGGTGGTAAAAGGCTGCAATATGTGACTGAGCTCTTCATCCAATCCCAGATATTTCTGTGTGCTGTGAGCATTCTGACCAATCACAGTACAAAATGAGTTTCTGAGGGTGTTTTGATGAATCAACACAACAAATGTAAATAATCTTGGTTAAAATAATGCAGGCAAATCGTATCTTTGTATTGTGCAGCATTAATAACGGCTTCCCTGTTGTGTTTGTGATCAGGTGGGAGGAAGCCAGTCAGATCAGTGTCAATTCCGTATGCTTCCCAGGCAGCTGCAGGCTCCGCCCCCAGCAACCGAGTGCAGAAACAACACTCTTGGCCCCCACAGACTCCCGAAGAGGCTCAGTCCCAGGGAAAGAATGCTGGCACCAGGTCAATTATGAGACAAACACACAAACGGAGACAATCTCTTTCTCACACAGTCTCACTTGATGACCTGTGAATGATTTCATTTCTTTTGGTATGTTATGCTTAAACTGGTTATAGTAAAACACAGTTACTGTGGCAACAGATAAACTGAGGAAAACCAACTTTAGAGTTCTTTTTTCCAGCCAAATTTACATGCTCTCCGCAGTAGTACTGTTTTCACAAGCGGCTGTCCACATCAGGAAATGATGTGTGCGGCACCTGTAGGGGTGGGACACTAATCACATGTCCAGAAATTGATAAATCTGTATATCTCAAGAACAGTTTCCATCTCCACCAGAGAACATAAAGCCTCTTCCCACTAAGTTCGAGTTGTAACACCAAAAAAGAAAAGCGTCAGGTTTTGAAAACGTACAAGTTAATACAAACGCTGTCTTTTACTTCAGAGCTTGTGTTCTTTTTGCCCCTTTGAGTGCTTTAGCTTTGATTCAATTGCTTAAACATCACCACACACAGAGAGCACTGAAGAAGAGCTCCTTTGAGAGTCTTTGTTTTGTTTTTTTTTGGTGTTTTTATTTTTCTTTTTTTACACTGGCTAAAAAGTTGACACATTGGCTATAAAATAACTTTGTGGCCATTACTACTCGATGGATTCTGTTATACCGCATTGAGTATACAAAATATCAAAAGCACGTCAGACTTGATGTGGAGTTTTCAGTGAATTTAAAAATCCACTGTTTTCAGTAAAAGGCATCTTGACATTAAATTCCCCTTTTCGATTTCATGACCCTCATCAATAATAATCAATAAATCGATAAGCAGCCCCAGTCCTAGTGATCTGTGTGTGATCTCTGCCTTCTCTGTATGTGCATGTAGGAAGTCTGAACAGGACGTTGGTGTGCTGGGGGTGTCACCTGCGGAGGAAGAGGAGCTTCTGGTGTTGGAGCTTCTGCACAAAGATGAGAACAATTTCCCAAGCCTTGAAGCCAGTGCACAGGTAGAGTAGCTCTTCAGTCAGGGCTGAAATTTGGTCTGTGGTCTGAAAGAATTCTCTCTGAACTTGACCATTGATGTACTGATTAAAACCACAAAATAGCTGTTCGGTTACTGTATCCACAACAGCTGTCATCAGATCGTTGATTAACAAAGTTTAGTTCAGCCTAATTATCCATTCTAAACCCATCCAAAAATAGGTTTATAATCATCACTCAGCGTGTTCAAAAAACATCCCAAAAGTTTTTAATCAGGATACACTTCACAACTGAATGCGTTCCTGTCATGCTGGCCTCATAGTCCTTGTTGTTGTCTTAAGATTTACTAATGGGTGTGTTTGTGTGAACGCAGGTGGCGGCTGCTGCTGCTGTCAGTGAGGGTGGCAAAAGAGCAGAGAGGAAAGGCTCCCGAAAGAAGGCAGACATGGGTGAGTTATGCGAATTGTGGGTGTGTTTGGTTTGGTTTTTATATTCAGAAATTCTGGAAATCCTGAACTTGAGCGGCCCTGGAGTAGGTTAGGCACGCAGCATACGTTTCCATGGTGATTTGGCCTGGTGAAAAAAGTGATCCACTCTTATGGGACAAAAAATCCAGGGTCAGATGGAACCAAGCTGAAAGTTGGCTGGCTAAGCAAGTAATCCTTCTTCCTGAGGCAGTCCCGTTTTCCTGAATCTCTGATATTTGTTTTCTTTTAATGGCCTTTAGGTTATACAGTTTATATAACCTGACCTGTTTGTTTGTTTGTTTGTTTGTTTGTTTGTTTGTTTTCTTGTTTGCTTCAGAGACTAAAGACCCATCTCAGAGACCTGAGCAGAAAGCAGATAGGGGAAAACATGGAGTAAGTTTCACCTCCAGTTCCTTGCTCATAAAAATTATGTTTTCTAGTAAACCTTTTTTAATACAATTTGGTTACTGCAGCCTGATAGTTTGAGTATTAGAATTGGATCGGGCTTTAGATAACCTATACCTCATCCGTTTGAACATGTCTAGATTGGTTCTGATTCCTATTTGCTGTATCCTAATAATTTAATGGTCTGCAATGTGTTCCAGAAGAAAGGCCCTGTGGTTCAAGACCAAAGAATCTCCCCTTCCATCAAAGAGAAGCCCAACTCTTCTCCTCCCTCCACTCCACCTTCTGCTAACTCACCTGCTCCTTCAGGTCCTAAGGCCACTAAAGCTGCCCCTCCTCCATCTGCACCTGCACCTGCTTCTGTTTCTGCTCAAACCACCCCAGCCCGTGCTCAAACTGCATCTGTTCCTTCAACAGCACCCCTTTTGTCTACTGAAAATATCCCCGGACAGTCTCAAACTGTCTCTGTCGCATCTACAACAACGTCTGGATCTGCTCAGGCTGTCCCTGCCCGGTCTCAAACTGCCCCTGTTGGGTCTAAAACAAATGCCAGCACCCAGTCTCAAACAGCTTCTGCCCAAGCGTCTGCTTCAGCCACAGCAGCACCTACCCCTCAAAATGCCCCTACCCAATCCCAAACTGCCCCCAGTGTTACTAACTCTGTCTCCAGTCCTTTGTCCTCTGCTCTGACCCCTAACCCTTCTCACATAGCCTCAGTGCCTCCAGCTGCCCCTGTGTCTAATCCTGCCCCTTCGCCATCTGCCCCAGTACCCACAACCACCACTGTTCCTTCTCCACTCATCTCTCAAACTACCTCTGTACCTCTAACTACACCTACATCTAAGCCTAGCACTACCCCTTTATCTACCCCGACCACTTTACCTACCCCAGCCCACTCTGAAAGTGACCTGGTAACCACCCCTGCCCTTCCCGAGACTACCTCAGCAACATCCCGGGGTCCTGAACCTAACCCGGTTCCATCTCAGAGTGCCACTGCAACCACTCCTGCATTGGTAACTACCCCTGCCCAAGTACCTACCCCCACTCCCTCTCATATTACCCCCACATCATCACTTTCTGATACTAAAGTGCCTGTCCAAACACCTCCTCGTCCAGCTGAAGTTCCAGGTGCCTCTAGTACCCCTCCTGCCCCAGTTTCTGTATCTGCCCACACCCTGTCAGAGCCTGCCCATGCACCACACTCCATTACCCCTCCTGCCCCTGTTAACGTATCAGCTGCCACAGTTCCACAGTTTTCGTCTGCTCATACTCCCTTTCACCCTATCGGGCTTGGTACTTTTCCCATGATACCCCACTACCCCCCTTATATGACCCCTGCACCTACGTCTGCCCCCATGCTAGCACCCTCTGCTGCCATTTCTTCTGCCCCAACTCCGCCCTATTCTCACCCCTCAGAGCCACGCCCCTATGAGCCTGCAGCCTCACCTGTCGCAGGTAAGTTTCTTTCTGTTTTTTGTTTTTCAGTACACTCACTTCAGTGGGCTAGAAGACTTCTCTGAGAGTCCACATTAAGCTGGGTAGTATAGCGGTAATGTTAAAGGCAGTATTCAAAAATGATGCCAGGAATTAAAAAGATGACAGTTTTAAAATTCTGACCCGTCAAATTTCAATTCCACCTCTGAACGGCCTAACACAATTTTAAGAGAGGTCACTGATTGGTGGTGTGGGAGCTCACTGATAGGTGATGCTGATAGAAAGAAAGGAACAGCTGGCTCAGAGCTACATTCACTACAGAACACATTCAATTTGGTTTTCACGGCACCAGTCACTCAACCTTACGCTCTCAGATATCCTTTAAAACGGGTCATTTTAGCATCAGTTACCTGCAACCAAGCCTGGGCTGTGTAAACGTTTTGATTGTTTTCAGTTTTTAAATAACACTTAATAGACATAAATGCCTTTGTCACTTACAACACTTCTACCCTTCCATATCATTACGCGCTGGCTTCAGTCCGTTTGGAGTTGTTAAGTAATCTAACATATTTGCATATTTGTTTTATGACATTGCTTTTCGTTAAAAGAGAAAATGAAGAGAAATTTCTTCGTACAGTTTTCAGCTGTTTGATGTAGTTTTGTTCATAAGTCTAAGATTTACCAATGGCGTAAGTGGTGAATAGTGTAAAATTGATTTCTCATCGAAACCGTTTAATATACTGAAGCTCTGGGTTTACCCATCTGTTCCCACAGGTGTTGGACCTACTGCAGTGCCTGATTGCTTGCCCCATGGCCTGGTCCCTCACCCCCAGCACCCTCACCCTCAGCACCCCTTTTCCTTACCACCACTTTCACACCCATACCAGGATCCACTCTACCCAGGGTTTCCCCAGAATGAAAAAGATGAAGCTGTCCAGACTTCTACTGTCTACTTCTCCATCCAGTGCACCGGAAAAGACCTGCCAAAAGGTACCAACCTCCTATGTACACAACTGAGAGGAAGATGGCTGATGTCCTGTGCAATGAAGCTATATGACATTAAGTATTTCTTCACTTGAGCAGTTTTATTCTTGATGTCTGAAGACATTTTGCATTCATTGCTTTCAGATCCAAGCATCCTTAGATTCTTCTTTAACCTTGGGGTCAAGGTAAGGGTTTATTTGTGGTCCAGCATGTTTATAGCATTTTTTTTCCTTTGTGAAAGTCAAATTTTGCACTGTCCATTTTATCAGATACACCAACCATATAGGTGTACTTTGTAGGTTTATGTTTACTGATAATGCAGTGCTGGTTGGCCCAACACCCAAATAATATCTGGTCGGTGGTGGTCCTATAGCAGTCTCTTTCTGTTGATGGATAGGTTTGGGGTGGGTGACAAATTGTACAACAGTTGTAAACCTAGTGCAGTTAAATGATGGGTGTTTCTGATTAAAATGGCCAATGAGTGAAGGTACATGGTAGGTGGACCTCATGAACGGACAACTTTGTGTACATAGAACTCCCTTTACCTTGTGTGTTTTATTGTGTCTGCAGGCGTACAATAACCAGATGATAGCTCCAGTCAGCTACTTGGCACCGCTGACCCATGCTTATCAGATTCAGCTTAAAGTCCCTCCTCCTGCCCCTTCGTCCAATCCTTACACTCCACCTTGGCAATCGGATAACCCACCGTCCATGCTGCACATGAGCTCTGCCCCAAACCACCCCCACATCGGCCCACCGGTTGGACCAGGAGTTGGACCTGTTGGTCATTTTGAGGTACGGAGTGTGGTCCCTGCTCCTCCTCCAGTGGAAGCTGGCAGTTACAGTGCCCACCCTCATTCAGTGCCTATGCATGTGCCCCCTCAGCCAGGTGTGCCTTGGTCTGTTGCACCTCGTCCAAATGTGTATGCTGGAATCTACTCTGCTCCCCATACTGGTCAATATTCCGCCCCTCCATGTCCACCCCAGAGTGGTCTGGCTTATCCCTCCCCATCTGTAGGGCACCAGCGGCCCCCGGTTCCCCCTCCCCAACATCACGGGAGGGATATCAGCATGGTGACTGTTGCCCCGGCAATTGAGAGAGGTGAGGGAGACGGCCAGAGGTCATCGACCCCTCAGGTGGAAAAGCCTATTTGGTTAGCCGGAGGTCAGCCACATTCTGGGAGCAGAGACAACAAGCCTGCGGCTGTTCCCGTTGCTATGGAGCCACAGCGGGGGTCTAGCGCTAGTCCGGTTGTTCAGATGGTGTCTTTTGGGAGTGTGGCATTCGAAGACGCAGAATCAACCAAGTTAGCCAATGGAAACAAGAGAGAGGACAATCTCGCTACGAGCTTTCAGGGCGGAGCTTCTGTAGGTCTAATCTCACATGTCCAATCAGGCCCCACTGTTGATGAGTGGGACCTAGAGGAGGCGGAGTACGGAGACGCAGATCTGAGAAGTGGGCGGTCCTACTATAGCCGATCCTTTAGGGCAGGAGGGAGGCGGGGGCAAGAAGGAGGAGGTTTCAGGGGGCGGAACTCCAGAGCACGGAGAGATTACGGCGGACGGGGCAGAGCAACTGTCAATCAGCCATATTACCAGACAGGATATATGAGGGGAAGGGGGCGGGGCTACGTTCAGCACTCTAACGCCAGAGAGGCGGGATACGCAGGCGGTCAGTTCACACCTGCAGCCGAAACCTGATGTGCACAATCAGTTTGAGTTACTTTTAATTCTCGTAACTTGGTGGTGTTTTTAAAAATATCCCTTTATGTTGTTGGTTAATCTTCTGTCTCTAATTTAAATGAGTTTTTCTCTGCTGTGTCCGAACCCTCCGATGTATATATGTTTGCATGTGTATCAGAATGTAATAAAAGTTTGAAAACGAAGGCCGCGGCCTCGTTTCTTCTCCATGCAGTAAGGAAATGGAGACGAGCACTTTTTGGACAGCACTGAGTTGCGTGCGGTTTCCTCCCACTTACAAAGGAAGTGGATGACCGCACATGGCGCATAAATCTCACTGCTGACCTGAATGTATTGAACTTTGATCAAAACTGGACTAGAGCTGAATGTCCTCAACGCCTTGTTTTGTTTACCAGTCACTTAACTAGTACAGTTCTCCTTCGCTCTAAATGCGAGCTTCACGTGGTGTGGGCTGCCTGCTCCACCTCGAAGGCGATGCACTTAAGTTTGAGACACTCTCAGCTGTCCCAGTACTCATACACAGAATATGGAGTTCTCCAATTGTCCTATTTTAATGACTATAAATGCTGTAGCTTTTTTCTGGGTGAATAGTCTGCTCTTTCTAAAACACATAGGGTTTCTGTTTAAGTTTTCACCTTGTCCGTTTGTTTGTCAAGCCACTTTTTGGAATTAGAAGAACCCGAACTGTTGGACTCGTGCACCATGGATTTTCCCAACGTGGGAGCATTTTTCCCAGTCCTGCTCCTGGACTCCTGCTGCTTCACCGTGTTCCCTGCTCGAACGCACCAAGTGTACACTAATGAAGGGCTGCCTAGGACTGAAAAACTCATCTATGGAATTGCTTTTCCAAACTGGATGCTTCCTCAAAGACTGCATTGCTGTCCTTGTGGTACTGAGAGGAGCCTGGATTAAAGGCTTTTAAAATCCATCAGTTCTGGAGTCGTGCCTTAACTGTGTGAGTTGCTTTAGCAGCTCATTCAGAAAGCTGTTTTTAGTTCATTTGCTAAATGTTTGTTTATTTTCAAAAAGCACCTTTGTGTCACTAATACTGTCCGATTTTTTTTGCCTTGTACATAGGACCTTCTATATAGACATGAAAGTAGACGTAGAGAGGAAACTGTATGTCCTTTTGTAGTATCTGTGTGATCTGTGTGCTCTGTGTGCTCTTGAGTGCCTATCGTTGTTGCAGAAACCAAAGAACTTAGGATGCAGTTTTGATATGGAATGTTAATGAATGCAAATAAATGCAAAGGATGTTTACTGTCCTGAAAAGGTTGATCTGTGACTTTTTTATTTTTTACACATCCTGGAGGTAAAGGAGCTTCTGTAGACCAAGGCTGCCCAAAGTGTGGCCTGTGGAGGTGTTTAATTTGGCCCAGCAGACAGTTACCCTGACCCCACTCCCTCACCCCCTCACCCCCTCACCCTGTACCCAATGAGAGAACAAAACTATTTTGAAACTAAATACAACTTCACTTATTTTCCATTTAATTGTATTGTAAAAGTATTTTACTAACCAAATATGTTATAAATATGTTAAAATGTGATACTAAAACACAAAAAACATACACCAAGTTTCCTGTGCAGCCTTTTTCAGAAGGAAGAGTTAGTATTTTTCCACTCAGCACTGACGAATAGCTGGAAAACATTGCTGTTTGTGTTTAAAGTGAGACCAAATATTCTCCACAGGGTTTAAATCATGACTCTGACCAGCCCACAACCATCAGTACGCTTGGCCCATTTTTTTGCAAGCCATCATGTGTGTATCTGGGTGTATGCAAGTATGTATGTCTATATATACAGTCATGTGAAGAAGTAAGTACACCCCATGAAAAGTTTATGCTTTTTCACCATATTTTGGAGATACAGATATCCCATCTTCATTTAAACAGTGTTGGTAAAGATGATATAATTTAACGAGCGACCCCTAAAATTAACATTATCATCCTTCATAAAACTGAAATAAGCAATAATGCAATTTTCTTATGTGGAAAAAGTACACACACCCCTACATACATCACTACTTCAAATGTGTCAAATTGAAACCGGAGGCTAATGATTAGAACACAGCTAGTGAATATTTTGTTACTGGATTCTGTATCATCATGCCTAGAGCACTGAGCTCTCTGAGGCCTTTAGGAAGAAGGTTGTAGATGAGCAGATGAGTCTGGGAAGGGGCTTAAGAAGATATCCAGAATACTGGAAATATTCCACTGTCCAGAACATCATCTACTGCTAACTTACCCAGGCTAGGCTACCCTGTTGTGGTTGTGATGTCACAGCACATGGAGGTTTGGCTGCCTCTGATTGGTTTACCTTGTCTACAGGCAGTTCAGCTGTGTTATTAGGCTAAATTTCTCCTCTTAAAACTCTCGAGTTGCAATTTCAATATAAAAATAATCAATCTTTCAGCCATATTACCTCATCAGATGGCATCAGGTGAACCATATGCCACATTCATGCATCAAAGAGTCTGTGGCTATGTGGTTTCTGATGGTATGTGACAACAGTGTCTATAAATCTATAAAGTACGCCACACCTAAACAGAGGGGCAGCCAACCTGAAGCCTGCAGTTCATCCATACTTCACAAGTTATAAACCACAAAAGACAAACACTTCAACTTCTTGAGAAACTGTTTAATAAGATGCATCAAATGATATAATGATTAAAATATTTTATTCAAAATATACAGTTGGTGTTTGGCGTGTCTCTCACTCTCCGCTGTAGCACTTTGTGACCAGTAAAAACACATCTGAGTTACTATGTATTATAATTGGTCACCCAGAAGCCAAAGTCTTTCTAGGTCCCCTTTATAATTCTTGAACAGGGTCCTCTGCCTCACCCTCTTCAGCACTGAAAACCAAACCGTCAGCTTTATTTCTCTGACCGGTCCAGTCTGTTAGATGGTCAGCGCTGATGTGAAGAGAGTGAGGCAGAGGAGGATTGTTCCAAGTTACTGGAACTGGACCCACTGGTTCAGAATGGTGGAGTTGGTGTCAGTCAGTGTTTAAAGTAAACGGTCCCAGTGCTGCATCATCCTGGATGATGTCACTTGTTGGGAGAGATGTGGCCCAAGGGACCACCGTGGGGGGGGAATTTTGGAATGGACCCTTCAGTTTCAGTCATCCAGGAAGAAATAGTTGCCACTCTTCTTTTGTTCCACGTCCTGATGGAGAGAATAAAGAGATGATTAATGAATACGTTCTTGAACAGACAAGAATCAGGAAAAAAAGTAATATATGATTAATTAATGTAGTTCTGTTATTTCAGTAGCCCGACTACTTGCTTTCAGTTAAAACATTAAAGCACTATTTTGGACTTTATTACACCATTTCCCTGCAAAATGTTCTTGTTTCTTTAGCTCATATTGCTAATTCTCTATTCTATACCCTCCAAAAGTTGACCGTATGCTACACAACAAACTTTGGCAAATCAGAAGCAATTTTGAAGGCTAGGAGCTTCATCAGAAGGGGGCAAAGGGACGTGTATTCACTCTGCACACCTCAGGCCACAAAAACAGGGGAGCTGCTTGCTGAACAAATGTGTGTTTTTGTCATGTTTATAATGTATGGAGCAGAACGTCAAGACATTCCCTTTACAATTTTATATCAGCTGACAGTTTATAGTCAAATATACCTCGGATTGGAACGATATCTCAGTTTCCGACCACATTTAAAATCATTTTATGTGTACAAGTACAAACAGGTCTGTTTTAGATGATCTTTGTCACATGATAATGGGGGACATTTGGGATATTGAGTACCTTATAGTGGTCAAAACTCACCGTGTGTTCGTGTTGTTATGCGTGTGCCCTCTCTTTGCCTTAGACTACACTGTTCGCATCACTGTCATCGCATTCTAAAGGGTGCCACGGCGCAATTCCTAACACAAAACAAGTGCAAGCTGCATTCTTTGCAGCAAGGGGGCGCTATATAGAGACAGCCGAACCTGGAAAAGTTGTCTTCTACCACCATTGTGCTTTCTCCCAGGCAACGTGCATGGCAGACCAGCAGTTTGACAAGGCACTTGTAAAACATATGAAACATCACTTTCTAACAGAACAAATAAAGCAGCACTCACTCCCTTACTGTTCAGTATATTAGCTGTGACTGCTGGAATAACAACAGATCCCATTCACAGCCCCTTGAGTACTAAGTGTGGAGTACTATTTCGGCATTGTATTTATCATGATAGCATGGATAAGATGCAGCCTGAGTATTTTATCACCACAGTAATGTGAGAATGCAGGCTGAGTTTGCACAGCAGGACTGTGCATTTGCAATGCACTGGCCGGGTGTTATCTGTGCTTACATACTTGCACTGAGTGTCTGGTCTTAATGTGTCACGTGTGGGCCATTACGATGCTCTACTTTTCAGAAATGCCTTTATTAAACTGTGTGTGTACCTTAATGGAGTTCAGCTTGTTAATTCTTGGTCTGAAGTTGTTGGGGTCTCTCCTGAATGTGATCTCCAGCTGTGCCAAGAACTTGTTCATGCCAGCCAGCAGAGTCTGTGGCCTGTAAAACACAGTCATGCAACACTTAGGACAGTGAAAACTGGGTAAAACAGGCCTAACAACCTACTCAAACTCCACTCATCATTAAAAACTAAAATACACAAAATCTAAAAACTGAATATGCCAAGTTTCCAGCTGATACTCAATACACACACACACACACACACACACACACAATATTACTACCTTAGATAATGAACAGAATACAAATACACAAAACCTCTTGTGGTTTAATGCTTTATCGTAAGAAGACAGTAACCGTATCTTACGTGTTGGCGGAGGTGTTTTTTGAGGGAATTCCGTCAAACACAATCACTCGGTCCGCCAGGTAGGTGGCCATGATGAAGTCGTGCTCCACCACGAAGGCAGTTTTCTTTGCATGGAGAATGAATCTGTAAGGAAATATGAAGAACTCATTGGTCACATAACACCAAATGAAGCTGTTAGGACTGTGTGCAGCGTAAAGAGGGCGATAACAGGTTAAATAGGATGTGATGTCCTCAGCACCAATGGCTCACAGCTTTGTCATTTCTTAATAGTGCAGGTCCAGTATCAGTTTTGTCCTCCATATCCTAATGAATCTGCTTACACAGATGGTCCTACATCAGTGTTCACTGTCAGATGTTATTCATGCAAATCCAGGCTATTCCTGTCTTCTTCATGCTTCCCCCACCCCCCCACAGAATATTTCGGTAGGCGTGTTACCGTTTGATGACTCTGGCTGCCATGAGACGCTGCTCGGAGTCCAGGTAGGCCGACGGCTCGTCGATCAGATAAACATCCGCCGGCTTCCCCAAACACAGAGCCAGCGCGACACGCTGCAGCTCTCCACCAGATAGATTCTGAACCTACAGACACGCAACAAAAAGAGAAAATTTAACCACAGAGTAAGAGACAGGAGGCGAGTGACTGGCAGAGACTGTGCTTTTGTGTGCTTGTTGTCATGGGAACTCACGTCCTGGTCAATGATGCTCTCAATCTGCATGGGCTTCATGACATCAGTAACAAACTGGGGATGTGTGTACGCATCTCTGATCTTCTCGTGTAGCAATGCACGAACACTGCCCTAAATTAAAAAATAAACAAATAAATAAAAAAAAGAAATCCAGACACTCGGCGAAATACCTATTAGAAATGAAGGTTCTGTAAGGTGGGGGAACCCAAAGATGCTTCAGGAATAACCTGTGCTTGAACCAAAGAAGGGCTCATCAAAAATTAAATGAAAAGAAAAACAGTAAAACAGTAAGAATGGCTTATTAAGCTGAACCAATAAGCTACTTGTCATTATGCAGTTTATGCAATTACTATACACTGGGTGCTGTTTTTACAGTCTAAATCATTGGGGTTTCTTTTTTTTCAAATCCATGCTGTAGTTTGTTGTTGTACTGACGATACATGGTCATGATGTAACTCATCATAACGAATACGAAATAGCGTATGTACTACTTGTCAAATAGAGCATGACAAGATTCAGTCCTGATGTGTGTCTGACTCACTTTAAACTTGGGGCTGATCTTCTGAGGTTTGTAGCTCACGTTCAGAATTGGCACTTCACCTACAAACACACAATCACATCAACGGTGCTGCAAGGCTTTAGAACATCGGCTCCTTCAGGCCTTTTCAAGAGTGCATGTGAATGTTACCTCCTCCGTCAGGTTTCAGTCCTCCTGCCAGCATTCTGATGAATGTGGTCTTTCCAGTTCCTGCAGTGAGAGACAATTTACCTTTAACTCACTGATCCAATTCATTTCATATTCCCTCATACAGACAGACAGACTCTCTCACCGTTCTCTCCGAGCATCACCATGATCTCAGAGTCGGTGAACTCTCCCTCAGTGATGCTGAGCGTGAAGTCTCCCATGCGTTTGGTCATGTTGGGGTACTGGTAACGGCACATCTTCTTCACCTCTTCTTCTGCTGCCGTTTCCGCCACTTTAAACACCAGAGAGGTCTCGCGGAAACGCAGGTTTTCGGTCGGGACATAACCGTCCAGGAAGATATTAATACCTGGAGGGAGGTTGAGTGAGAATCAGAGCTTTAATTGAGGCTGAAATTTTGGTCTATTAATAAATACCGCCCAACAAAAATTTGTCTGAACTCGACTGGAGCCACATCAAGTTGAGTCCAAAGCTGACCTGCGAACAACTAAGTTTTGTTTGAAACTGACCCGAACTGATCCATATTCACTCAAAATGCTGAATCAAACCTGACAGGATAGCCCTGGTTAAATTATTGCACAGCGACAAACACAGCTGTCATTAAATCACAGACAAATAAAACCAAAAAAACAAGTAATTTTGTTATAGTAACTAAATCATTTGTCCAAAATGATGTTTTAATTTCCCTTTAATGAAATCATTCATTAAAAAGTGCTTCCAAATGCTTTTAGACTGAGCAAACTTTGGGATCTTGTGCTCTGAGAATTTAGGTTCAGACAAAAGTTTCAAGCTCTAATGAGAATGTGTGACTGTACTGGAGTCTGAAGACATACGATCAACTTGTACGATTTTTTTCAGTCAGTGTAACTGTGCTATTACCTTCTCGGACGCTGAAGGGCATGGTGACGACTCCATAAGCGCTGGGCACTCCGTACAGACAGCAGATAAAGTCAGACAGATAATCCAGCACACTCAGATCGTGCTCAACCACAATGATATACCTACAGAGAGAGAGAGAGAGAGAGAGAGAGAGAGAGAGAGAGATATTACTGTATAGCTATATTAAAAAAGCTTATGTTCTACATTTCTCCCGAGGGTCAAACTGGCCATTGTTCATTCAAAAATGCAAAAACTTCAACAGTAAAATACGAACACCTGTAGTAGACCTTGAAACATTACATGGACACATAAAATATAAAAATTTAAATGTCCCCAGGTGCTCTATTTGCTTTAACTGGACACCTGCCATCCTTTCTTTGCTGCAAGTTCATTAATGTTTGGGCTCAGTTTCTGAGATGCTGAGCTGATGTTAAGTGTTCATGTTGGTTGAACTGCAGCTGAAATGCATTGTGGTGATATGACTGTGTGGAATTGTGTAGAATGTCCCACAGACTGTTGTTGGGGTAGGAGAGACAGAGCACATTACGCTGCAGTGCACGCTGGGGACTGTAGTGCAGTGCGTTCTGAAACTGGCTAATATTCATAGAAAATTAAAATACCTTTTTGGCCTGGATAGGATTTTGTGGTGGGCCTGATGTTTGACACATGCCATAGAATTACACAGGCTGTTTTTGTTACTGTGCTGATATGTAAATTACTACTGTTCTGATTGGCTCCCCTGTATTGTGCCTTGTTCAAAAAGAAGGCCAGACTGAAACACTTCTTATAGCTTCAGTGTGGATGGCCAGAGCTAAGCCACTGTAGGCTGAATATCCAGATGTATGTAAAAGTGTTGTTTTTTTTTTGACATCACAAAAACAAATATTTCAAAACAGGCTGTTTTTTCAGCTTAATTTTAATATATGGATCCTATGGACTCTTTCAAAAATTCAGTTTTCTATAATATGGGCCCTTTAACTGCGGTAACTGCAGTATATGATTTATAACCACTCACAGCATGAAGCTGATAGCCGCACTGGTCAGTTTCAATATGTGTAAAACCATATATATGCAATGACGCTGCTCAGATGTACATGTAAGAGCTGTAGGTGTAACTGACCTGTCAGGTGAGATGAGGGATCGGATGGTGATGGCAGCTCTCAGTCTCTGCTTCACATCAAGATAACTGGACGGCTCATCAAACATGAAACTACAGAGATACAAGGGTAAAAATTACTACATACCTAGAAAAGACCTAAACTACTGACCAAAAGACAACAGAAGAGGCCACATTAACTACTTCAGACTAGAACAGTCAAACAAGCCTAGAGAGACAAAGGAAAAGACGACAAATGCTGAGAAGAGAAGACAGAGAAACAAAGGAAAAACTGACATGCACTTTAGGTAGGTCTGAGATAGAAGAAGAGAAAAGCACTAACATGTCTGCTCTCTGGATGCAAACAACAGCACAGGCGAATCTCTGCAGCTCTCCTCCTGATAGATCCTCCACGTTACGATCTCGCAAGTGCAGCAAATCTGACCAATCACAGCGCACACAGTCAATATTCAACACAGTTTGACTAATATTAGTTTCTAATAACCACAAAATTCCAGAATTAAACCTGAAAAAAGTCTGAAGGAACTTTGGCACTAAAAATTGAGAATTCAGTTAAATCAGTTTATTTGTATCTGTGATGATCTATTCTATATTTTATCACTATCTAAGCGTAATAAACACAAAAGTTACATACCCAGCTGGTCACACACAAGCTCCTCTGTTTTAGTGTCATCCTTCCTCCTCAGGATGTCTCCTACTGACCCCTGCAGGCAGAACAAAGAATTGAATTGAAAGCAGAATGGCATTATCAACATCGGACTTCTCCACAGAAAACAGCACAACAGCAAATAATACACACAGAAGCTTTTGAGTTTCCTGAAGTTTACCTGCTGATGTACAGAGCTGTGGGGATCTAGCCTGCGTTAATGCGTTTGTGAAATACTTGACAAATGGCGCTCATCTACAACGAGCTTGAGAAAGAGCTTGTGTAGGCGGATTCTTTACCTTAACAGTTTTGGGGATCTGGTCGACGTACTGCGGCTTCACAATGGCCTTCAGGTCGTCCTCCAGGATCTTGGTGAAATAGTTCTGCAGCTCAGAGCCTCTGAAATAGGCCAGAATCTCCTGCCAGTCTGGAGGGGCCTGGAAACCCAAGCCAGTAATACACAGAGTCAGTTGTGAAGACTAGATAAGGGAGGTGCTACATCTTTATCTTTCAAAAGGCAGCATTGTGTGACTAGCTTTGGCCAATGGAATCTATACTTTCTGTCCCAATTATTACACAATAAATACAGCCCGTTGCAGATCATTACAGAACTGTTTTAACTGAGTAATCTGCTGTGCATGTATCTGTAAGATACTGCGATATTTTAAACATATTCATTTACTACACTGCACCTGACTTTCAGTAGAAACTAAAACTCAATAAAAGTGTGGTGTATGTATTTGTGACTCACATCATATTTGCCCAGATTGGGTTTCTGCTTTCCTGCCAGGATTTTGAGAGCAGTCGATTTTCCGATTCCGTTGGTTCCCACCAACCCCAACACTTCTCCAGGACGTGGAATGGGCAACCTGCCATGGTCACATTAAAATAATTAAATATAACTGACACACAAGTGTTTCAGCTGATTCACCTTCATGGGCTTCATAATTAAATGACCAAAAAAAAAAATCATTTGTGATAAGAGTGAGTTTATGAGGTCTGCTGTGGGGCTCATTTTAGAGCTGCCGCTGTGGCAAATTTGCACTGGGAGTCTGGATTCCTCACCACTTCCATAAACCTAATATTACAAAAAAAAATACACCTGCTTCTTTCCCTTTGGGTGAACATAGTGAAACCTTGGCCAGCCTACAGCAAGCTGAACATACAGCATCAATAAAAAAATGAAGTTGTTGGCTTAGGTTTATACCAGACTTGGCACTGTACAGTGGCAAAGCATAACAGTTCCACTACGGTGGACAATGTGACAATATTATATCGTTAGTGTGATGAATATTATTACTATGAAACACAATATGCTTTTCTAAGGGTTTTTTTTTATATATTCATGGTAGTTTTAATTGTGGCACTAGTGCACTGTGTCTGTGTGTCAAAATACTGTAGTACATATCATTTATCGTGAAAACGTCTTAAGTATCATGATAACCTAACTAACATGACACCTCAGACACAAGACTACGCTGATTAAATCTGGAGCACACAGGAGCGTCAGCGGTGCACTACAGAAGCTGTATGACTCCTGCTTAGGCCTTAAAATAAAATGAAAATGTGGAAACTTAAAATTTATGCTGAAGATATGGTTGGCATGCTACTATCGCTGTGTTGCAGTTTTCAGCGCAGCCCCATTTTATGTCGTAACGTTTTTGCTTCTAAAATCTTGCCTCACAATATTGTTTCCAAATCCAACAAGAATTACTGTCTAAAATTTTCAAAACCGTTTATATAATCTACATAGTAAACATTTAGCGAATGTGTGTGTGTGTGTGTGTGTGTATTGACATGATAAATATTTACATTTAAAGATGTAAAAAATGTGTGTTATCATTTATTAATTATACAGAATCTCCTTTAAAGGGACTGCAGTAGCAGCAGGCCTACTAAAGAGTGAAGGCAGACATTACAATATATTTTATCATTATTGTGATAAATCTCTGAGCTCACTGTGGTCAGTAAGTAACGCATATAACTGCATGTTTCATTATAAAGAGCACATAATTAGTCCTCGTTACACTAAAAATTGTGCATCACCAAAACGTCTTAAAGTTACATGATACTATATTTCTGAGAGTGTGCACACCTGTGCAGCTTGAAGGAGTTAGCGCAGTATCTGTGCGTGGTCTCCTTCTCCAGATTGCTCGGCAGGTTTACAATCGACAGAGCGCCAAACGGACATTTCTGGAAAGCAAACAAAACCTCTGTATATTTGCTAAAATAAAAAGAATAATTCACCACTTGTCTCTACTTTATTACAATAACTAGTACATTTCATCATTAGGCAAATATGTAATGTGCCTGAATCATTCTGATCAAACAACAGATGCTTTTCTGAGCAACATAACCACCACGTTACCAAAAGCACAGCTGATAAGGCCAACTTCAGTTACCTTGATGCAGATACCGCAGCCTATACAGAGAGACTCGGAGATCCACACAATCTTACTCTGCGGCGTCACTTCAATACACAGCTTACCTGAGGACATAAAACAGACACAATGAGAGCATTTGGATACGATTTAATATGAGATAAGCAGAACAAAAGGCTGGCTGTATTTTTTAGTAATAGTATTAGACACGCTTACCCATCCGCACCACAGGACAGCTTTTCTTACACTCCTGTCGGCATTTCTTAGGTTTGCACTTGTCATGGTTCACGATAGCGATCCTGGTGTTCTTGTCAGCCATCGTGCTGGTGACGACAGAGAGAGCTCAGCTTATAAAAGAGGAGGTCCACACCTTCCTAAAGACGAGGAGAGGAAAAAGGGGGGGACAGAGAGAGAGGGAGAGGGAGAGGGAGGGAGAGGGAGAGGGAGAGAGGGAGAGGCTTCAATTTTTACACTGCATGCTGATAACTGTTTGCCAAACATGAGTCACGTTATAAAACCCCTCTGAAAATTTACTCGCTTTACTACACTTTATCTTATTGCAATACTGAATTTAATTAAAGGGTCCATATCAAAGTAAATTTAATTTTTCTAGCTGTGTTTTTAAGTCCCATAATAAACATTTTCCAATTTCTTCCCCAATGTAAAAAGTGTGAAGTGCTGTTAAAGTTTCAAAAAGTTCACACAAAACACAGCAGCCAATCAGAACCGCGCTCATTTACATACAAGTCTTAAAGTATGGTAACAAAAACAGCCAGTTTAATTCTAAAAAATAAGGAGAGGTTGTATCAGGTTTGCCAGATGAAGAGAACATAATGTGCTTTCTGAGCGGTTGCCAGAACGGAGCACCCCTGTTACATACAGTGTTTTAGCTTGGACTGTTTTCTGAGGTGGAACAACACAAGGCAGCCAATCAGAACAAAGCTCATTTACATATCTCAGTCTCAGACAGTATCAAACAAAAACAGCTCGTTTAATTGTAAGAGAACAACTACAAAAACAATATGTGATACATAAACCTGCAAACACGTCATTAGTGTGAAAATAAAAACAAGAACGCTAAAAATATGGGCCCTTTAAAATCCTGCGATGTCTGATTCACTGATAAACCCAGCAGGCCATACGGGCTGACCACAGCGGTCAGCTCTGGCTGACAAAGTCCTGCAGGGTCAGTGGGTTCGGAGTGACTGAATGGAGTGAATGAAGTAGCTGAGTTGCCATAACTGGGAGCCCAGCTGGCGCAGGGTCAGTCAGGGGTCCAGTGTCCAGCTGGAGGTCTGAGGTCTCTGCTAGCATTGTTACTGTGTTATAGTTAAAGCACTATGGGTGTGAGATTGAGGGGGCACTCAGACACGAAGCGGGCTTCTCGGTCGAATTATCCCGCTCCACCTTAAATGGTGCAGCAGTTACATACGGGGCCCCGCGCCTCAACGTAACTGCTACGCCATTTAAGGTGGAACGGGGCAATTCGAACGGCGAGTAATAAGAAGCCAATTTCAGCACCATAAGACGGACCACCCGTCTCCGTCTGCCAGCCGAGCCCTTCACCCCCCAACTCCACAGGTTTTAGTCAGAGAAGCCCCGAGCAGGGCTGAGTAAGCAGCGCGCAGAGCCCGCTTCCCTGAGCGGACCGAGAGGCCTCCATGTGCGCCGCAATGACGGTCCGACTGACTGAGGCGAAGCGCCCGTTTCCCTCTCTAACACACCGAGCGGCCGCAGCACACACACACCAGCAGCGCTGACTTACCGAGCCGCCGCTCCGGAGCCCGTTAACCCGGTTACAGTGAGCTTAAAGCGGTCAAAGCGGTGAAAAAGCCTCCGCGCCGCCGGACGGACGGAGGAGCCGGTGGGAAAGATGGCGCCAGAGCCTCGTTACGTTGACCACGCAATCAGTACGCGACGGTGGGGGAAGCAGTTGCCAGGCAACGATCGGCTTTTATTTATTTTTATTTTAAATATTTTAATATAATAATAATAATAATAATAATAATAATAATAATAATAATAATAATTTAGAGATCGTTTTTCTTCGTAGCTTAAAGTTTTTATCCGTTTTTTGTTTTAAAATGTTATTTTTATTTTTCTTAATAAAACATGTACGTATAGATTTTACTTTTACTTAGAAAACATACTGTAACTATTCAGCAGCGCACAATTACACAAACATTTTAGCCCAACGAAATACAAGTACATGTTGTTGTTTTTTTTTAAATAGATTATATGGTATCATAGAATAAAGCAATCATTCTAGGACAACTTTTTGCTGCAGGACAATTTTTTTCTTTTTACAAAAGAAAAATTTATTTTTAAAAAACAAAAATAGTCTTTTTTTCAGAAAACATCATACAATAGAAAGTGTATCTACACAAATGTACAAATAAGGTAACATGCACATAAATAAATAACTGGCAAATATTCACCATCCTCACACAGTTTTTATTGTTAGCATGAAGAACATTCAATCTCTTACTAAATAACTATGATTAAAATCCAAACACTATAACGTTTACACTTATGAAAAGTATTTTTTTATTTATTATTTTATTTTTATTTTTCCCATCATATACAAAACATACACAACACTGAGACCGTGTAATACAGAAAATACACCGAATAAGAAAGCTCGGGGATCACAGACACAAATACATATACAGACTGATCATCAGAATGAAGCTTAAATACAGCGCCGGATTCAGTTTTGGGAAATTTATAATCGATTGGAAGTAAATTTATTTCAAAAAACATAATCAGCATGCGACAGGAGGGAAGCAGTGACGCAATCAGCGTGCGACAGAGCCGGGGACAGGGCGGGTTCTGTTTGAGAAACGGATCGATTAAAAACAAAAACGGGTTTATTTCGATCAGAGATGTTCAGGAGATCGGACTAGTGTGGAGATCAGGTGAGATCGGACCGAGCTGCGGTTTCACTCTGAAACAGACGGTTCTGTAGCCTGTTAGAGTCGCTTAAACAGACGGTTCTGTAGCCTGTTAGTCCGCTGTATGAAGCGGTTCCGTTCGTCAGCTGTATGAAGCGGTTCCGTTAGTCAGCTCTGTGAAGCGGTTCCGTTCGTCAGCTGTATGAAGCGGTTCCGTTAGTCAGCTCTGTGAAGCGGTTCCGTTCGTCAGCTGTATGAAGCGGTTCCGTTAGTCAGCTGTATGAAGCGGTTCTGTTAGTCAGCTGTATGAAGCGGTTCTGTTCAGAGCTGAGTTCTATATAAGACGCTTAAGTGGTTCTTTGCGTGGTGATGTGGTTCTTCAGATTGATGATTTCTCTGAACACCTCCAGACTGTAACTTTCAACATTTCCTTTCTCCTTTTTATTTAATTGTATTATTATTTTATGAACTTTTTCTTGCTAATTATTTTATTTTATTTTATTTCATTTTAATTTAGTTCTGTTAGGATAACTGTAATTCTAATTACAGTTTTCATTTATTTATTTTATTCCCTTCGATAATCCTTTTACTCAGCTGTTTTAAATTTTAGTTTGCCTGGTTTATTATCTTGGTTTTGTGTTTCTCCTTAATCAAAGCTTAATTTTTTTCATAATTCTTTGGCCGTTTTTTTTTTTGTCTGATTTTTCTTTCTGATCATTTGTTTATGTTTTGTTCATTGATTAAATTCCTTTTTAATTTCTTTTTTAGTCCTTTGAATGTTGTAAATGCTCAGCTACGCTGAAAATAAGGGCTCACCCTCATTGTATTTCAGAGTGAAAATAAAGGTTGATTGATTAATTAGAGAATATGTTGTATATGGTTCTATATAGAACCTTTTTCAAAATGGTTCTGTTTAGCACTAAAAAGTGTTCTTTAATTATTACAAGCTTGAAATGATTACAGTAGCAGAACCGTTATGTACAACACGTTCTCCATCAATCTAAAGAACCATTTAAGCATGAAATCGTCCTTCATAGAACTCATGATCACCATCTTTTTTAAGAATGTAGACGCGGCTGCATCATTTCTCTAACTGAGCCGTCTGAGAGAAGCTGAGGTCGCTGTTGTGTGATAAACCCTTTACGATATTTCTGTGAGGGTGTAAATGATTCGTTAATGCTAATATTGATATTTTGCTCTGATTTAAAAACTCAGAACTCAGAACTTACAGAACTCAGGAATTGCAGAAATGTTTCTAACTTTGCGAGTTTCAGTCACTCAGTATTGCTGTGTATTTTCAGCTATTTTTTATTCTCTTCATTATTCTGTGATGTTTAGGGCAGAAATCAAGGTCTCCACAATAGGCAGCCTAGAAAATGTTACAAAATAATGAATTTATTCAATAAAAAATGAATGTTGCTGAAAATTCAGACTTTTCTTTTGCTCATTAGTAACAAAAAACACATTCCCCCAGCTTCAGAGGTGCTAAATGTGTTATTGTTCAATTTGGGGGTGAAAAGCGTCTGTAGTACTGCCAGGCTGTTACTTAACTGACTGAAAACATTTAAGAACATATAAAAACAAACCTAAAGATGTTTAATTTTAATCCAAGCTCATTAGATTGTTTAATTGGCCTTTTGTTTACCTGCAGATTTTCTTTAACAGGTTACCATGGCAACTGCTGCCAAAACACCACCCGGCGCTGACCCGAAGCAACTTGAGCGCACCGGAACTGTCCGGGAGATCGGGGCTCAGGCTGTGTGGTCACTCTCCTCCTGCAAGCCCGGTGTGTGAGCTGGACTTTCACCCTCTTGTTCCCTCTTTATATAAAGCGTCTCCAGGTTCTGCAGTCAGGATGAAAGATGCTCTAAATAGTGTTCTTTACAGTGTTCTTTAGTCCGACCCTCAGATGACCCACAGTGTTTGCTTGTAGCACATGAGAACCAAGAATTCAGAATACCTGGTGCAGATGTGCTGGGCGAATGTGGACTAGTAGGAGATCCTCAAAAACTAGCTTGGAAATTGCTTATTTATTGATTATCATTAGTTTATTATACAGAAATTTAACAGTTATCAGGTTTTTTACAGCATTTGGAAAAACCATCTGCCATTTATGTTGTGTGAAAATTCTATGACAGATGGTTTAATATAACTCGTCCAAAATTACCTGGATTAAATATTTCTTACATTAACATACATTAAATTGTGGAAAGATTCCATTTCTGAAACCCAAAGTTTTTGTTACAACTGCAACAGTATTTTCTGGTTATCTTCATTCATTCATTCATTCATTCATTCATGCATTCTCCCTCTCTGTTTGTTGATAGGTTTTGGAGTCGACCAGTTGAGGGATGATAATCTGGAGACCTACTGGCAGTCTGACGGCTCTCAGCCTCACCTGGTCAACATCCAGTTCAGGTAACTTCCAAATAATAACTTTTGTGTGTTAATGTTTCTGAATGTTGGTGCTCTCAGTGTTGTGAGTATATTGTTTAGTAAATATGACCAGCCATTAATCTCTCAGCACTACCTGTCCTTCCTGTCTGCTTCAGGAGGAAGACCACAGTGAAGATGCTCTGTATTTATGCTGATTATAAGTCAGATGAGAGCTACACTCCCAGCAAGATCTCAGTCCGAGTAGGAAACAACTTCCACAACCTGCTGGAGCTCCGGGTAAGAGTTTTCAGCTTGAACCCAAATCTAAAGCTTTTCATATTTCAAGTTTTGAAAACTAAATGATAAATACTGGTCAAATGTTTGGAATCACTTTCTAGTAATAAAAAAACTGGAAAAAGTTTTTTCACAACGGGGTTCAAAAATTATTAGACGATACAGAGAAAATGGGACTCCTAACAACCATCAAAGTCCTAGTAGTCACCAAAACTGCCCCCATCAGATAAACAGCACTTGAAGCTTTCGTCTTTGAGAGAGAGGAGAAAATCAAGCTGCTTCAGATCTGAAAACATCCACAGGTGTTTCTGTCCATCCTTCCACTGTGAGAAGACGACTCAGCGCTGTGGGTCTGAAAGGATGTGTAGCTGATCAAGAAGAACCTCATTGAGAAAAGGAGACATCAAACAAAGAAGCTGAACAATGGACTGACCACCCCAGAGTCCAGACCTCAACACCACTGAATGGGTTTGATTACTTCAGAAAATGATCAACCAGCTTCTAAGACTGAACTTTGGAGGAGTGTCTGCAGATTTCTGTAAAAAAACTGAAAGTACATGGAAACTATAAAACAGAGTGGACACATTAAATACAAAAAAGGATATTATATTTAGATGTTGAGGTTTCTGAGTAATTTTCTATTTAATATGTCTTTTGCTTTTTTTGCTAATATGGAAAAATGAATGACGTAACGACAGTGTTGACAGGAAATGTGGTCTATAACTTTTACACAACATTGTACAGATCCATGCATCATTGCGGCACAACTAAACGTTAAAAGCCCACTTATAATTATTTGAAACCTGTGAAGCTGCACAAGAATAACTTATTATATTGTATATCGTTGCTGCCCAAAGAAAAACAAGTGTCTACAATATAGTTACTTTACAGGAGAAGCAAAAACACTCTTACCTTTCAGTGTAAGTTAATGTAAAGAGATTTTATTCCAAATGATTTTACAGCATTTCTATTGGTCCATTCATCATGAAATTTTCACACGACGTAAAAAAAAAGTAAAAAAAAACATCAACAAAAATGGAGAGACATGGTTTTCTTTGGTCAGAGATATACATTATATATAGGTTTATATAATTGTAAAAAGTGATTCCAAACTTTTGAACAGTAGTGCAGT
Source organism: Colossoma macropomum (assembly GCF_904425465.1). Lineage (NCBI taxonomy): Eukaryota > Metazoa > Chordata > Actinopteri > Characiformes > Serrasalmidae > Colossoma > Colossoma macropomum. The sequence goes on from NW_023494802.1 coordinate 36,904,145, forward strand.
ATTTGATTGTGGATGCTCGTGGCCTGTCTGTGTCTCTGACTGTATGTGTTGTGTCTGAGAGCAGCAGTTGGAGATGGTGGAGCCCAGCGGTTGGATCCACATCCCTCTGCTGGACCTGGTCAACAACCCCATCAGGACGTTCATGATCCAGATCGCTGTGCTGGCCAACCACCAGAACGGGCGCGACACGCACATGCGGCAGATCAAAGTCTACACACCCGTGGAAGAGAGCTCCATCGGAAAGTTTCCACGATGCACCACCGTAGACTTCATGATGTACCGGACCATCAGGTGACCAGAGCTGTGTCACCGACTGCCCTCCAAATGTGGTTCAGAGTGCAGTCTCATAGGCACTAAGCCTTACTGTCAGGGGTTATTATGGGGAAAAAATGTGAAATATGGGCTAATTTCCAGTACAAAGATGACATCCTCTGGACTGAGGAGCTTATGAATCTTGATTCTTCTTGGTTCCTCTCATTAAGGATGATCTTAAACTGAGAAATTAGTCAAATGCACAATAGTTTTGGATGAACTGTTGATGCCTCCTCCTGTGCCATTTTTGTATAAGAAGTGAGTACTGAATTGAAATGTTGTACAGATAATAAAGTTTTTTATTACAGTTGACCACGAGTGAAATGTTGCAGTTATGAACTTCAGCATAGAGCAATGTCTTCTCTGTCCACCAGGGGGAGACATAAGCTCCAGAAATATGTAGCCCAATGATACCTTCCTGCAGACTTTAGGTCCTACCCTATTTGACCTCACCTGATCCATCTAGTAATTGCCTTTAGAAGTTCCTGAATAGCTAAATGAGTTAAATTTGGGCTGAAACCTGCAGGAAGGTGGATGTCCAGGAGCAGGGTTGGTGACGACTGATGTTGAGGCTGTGTTGGGCAAAATGGATGAACATCATCTACGTTATTTAATTCAATTCATATTATCTTACAGTATAACAACACATCTGGGCTGCCTCTCTGGTGCATAAACATTGAGACAAGGACATGAGTGCAAATGCACTAGTAGGATGACAGTATGTATACCTTAAAAAAGGACTGTTAATAGGCAATAAATACAGAATAAACTAAAGACACTTAAGTGTACTTGTGTATAGAAGTGTATACATATGTGTGAAATGTTTCTAGTGTTCAGTAAACGGTGGTGTGAATGTTAGTCAAGCACCTAAACACTCTGAGTTGAGTACACAGTGATCGAGTGTTGTGCTCCATCTGATGTTTCTGGTCTTAAAGCGAAGAGTTTAGCCAAAAATCAAATTTACTCTCTTTTCTTCTTATAATGCTGTCAGTGAGCCCAGACGTCTAATCCTGAATCCAGACCCGTCAACTCCAGTCTGACAGACTTCACAACTACGATCTGTTCACAGAAGTGCTAAATGAGGGGGAATTTTGTATTACTTACCTTGGAAGACATTCTTCATTTGTTTGTGTAGAGTGTTTTGAATTTTTTTATTATTATTCTTTGGAGCTCCTCAAATTTCGTTTGTCATTGCATGTGTTTCACTATGGCCCAGCTGGCCTCTCAGGAAGTTTGCAGCAGGTCTGCCCCCTTACAGCCTAGATGAAAGGCAGAATTAGAGCCCTAAGGCCCTGTGGACTTGCCCGGTAACACACACGTAAAGTTATGAGTGTCTGCAGTTCACATCTTTAGCTTTACACTGGAGCTACAAGGCTAATATAGCTAATAAGTAATCAAAATCCTGCTGCACAGGTCTAAACTGGCTTATGCTGGTCTGGTGCTGGTTTAGCTGGTCGCCTGCCATGGTCATCCTGGTTGACCAGCATACTAGCATCCAAAACACCACGTATTTCCACTGAAAAAGAAAAAAAAACATGTATTTCCATATTTTCTGGTTTTTTTCATCATTTGAATCATTTGTCCTTTACACTGTGTGAAAATGTCATGATGACTGGACCAATAGAAATGCTTCAAAATTACTTGGAATTCATTACATACATTGAAAGTAAAGAACAGCTTTGCCTTCTCCTGTAAAGTGTAATGTTCTTCTCTGGTTCTCTAGACAGTGATATGCTTTTGCTGGTGACCAGCTTTGCTGGTCTGTACTGTTTTTTTTCTAGCAGGGAGCTCATACCCCACCAAATTAGCATTACGCTAACTGCAGGCCTAAATCTTCACACACTCAACCTCAAGCCATGGCGAGCTGTTCGGTAATATTAAACAGTCTCGGTTATGTGGTTTCTGACACTGTATGACACATAGTTATCTACAAACATGGACTAAAGCATGTCATACTGCTAAAAACAGTAGCTGCCATCATGGAGCCGGAATTCTGTACAGACTTTTGCCCATTTTTATAGTTTAAGTGGGTCCATTGAGTGTTATAGGTGCACAATTCGCACAATACTAAAAAAATAACTGAGTTTCCGTCACTTGTAGCAGTGCCGCTGCTGTCCTGCAAAATTCCTGCACATTCACTCAGTGACTTGATATTTTTTGCTAAATTCAGTGGATGGGAAGCTACGATCAGTTCACCTACATAACCTTATCTATGATTTATCATGAGGGAGTTCTGCCTAGTACTGAAACATGTCACCAACTGTGCAAATGGTTTGATTAGATAAGCAGAAACAGTTTCAACTTCATAAGAAATGATAGCAGATGGAAATACTTGGATTCCAGGACTTTTTGTGCTCAGGAATGGAATTCATTAAACTAACCCTAGGACAGGATTACGTATTTAATCTGGCTACATTAGCTTCTTAGCACCCGTCCAAAACAGAAGAAGCAAACCCTAAACTATGTCTTGGTTGATCAACTACATTTGTGGGAAGGGGGTCCATCAAATATACAACCTAGATCAGTCTTAGATCCAGTTGAATAGATTTATCAACTGTTCTAGAGAAGAAATTTCTTCTTAAAACCCACTAACATGGTTTTCACTAAGATTCTGACATTCACCAATGTGTTCTTATTTGGGGTTTTTTCTTAGGTAAGTACAGAATCTACACCCACTCAAGAGCACAAAGATGTGAACAATTCTGCAGTTTAAGAACATGTCATGAATCTGACGTCGACTTTTTCTTAGGACCTTTTTCAAGAACGCATTTCTAAAAAAAAACAAACGTGGGAAGATATTAGTGAAAGAGGCCCATTGTTAGTACGTGAACACAAATAATGCTAAAGGCTTTTTATTGACCATAAACACGTCAATCAGTTAATAAGCTGAGATATGTTTGCATGGCGTCCCTCAGGGTTCAATACTCGGTACACCAGCGTTCGAGAAAGAGGTTCCCATTATCACCAAATTTACTATGATGTAATCTGACTAGTAGAAAAAGAGACGTTAGCAGCTGAAGAGACTTCAGTTGGAGTCTTCAGTTGTTTCTAAGTCTGACTTCCTCTGAACAGTTCAATAGTGTAGTGCGTGCTGTGTGTGTGTGAGTATGCTGTGTGTGCAGGCATCCTGTTCCAGCTGGCGGTTTCAGACTCGATGATGACGATAGCTCTCATAAAGGCCCGAGAGGAAAGAAGCGGTTTCATGTGAAAAAGGCGCGTGTAGATCGTTTCTATCAAGTGCAGGAGAAGACACCAAAAAAGCAAGATGCCTAAAGCTCACGTCTACCTGTATGTCCTCGGTAAGTCACCTTTGATTCTATTACTGGTTGTTAAAAAGTCCATTATTGTTATTAAACACATCTTTTATGTTTTACTGGTTTGTCTGGTGTGTAGGTTGAAAATGTAAAGATGCCATATGGCTGTAAACAGGACAGAGTTGACCTAAAATAAGCTTAAAATTATGAAAATGGGTGATATTATTAAAAATATTAAAGAAAAACCTTAATAATTGTCTTATATACATCACACCATGTATCAGGTTACTAGATCCTAGTCTGTAAGCTGAGTAAGTCTATCTTCACTGGTCTACTTACTGACTTGATTATTATCAATGTCAGGGTTATATTTTGCTGAAATAAACTTGCATCTGGATTTATTTTAATATCCTGAACTGCTTGTCGCTTCAACTGATACTAAGCGAGTGCGAAGAAAAGAAACCGAAAGGTTGTGCAAATGCAGCAAACAGGAAAAAAAAAAAGAAGAAAAAAGACCAAAGTGGTCTCACAAACATGCTCAAATGCATTATTTCAGTGCAGAGAAGGCCGGGCAGGTGGGATTCTGCATTACTTAGTGGTGGTTGCTTCTAATTGCGTTTCTGAACATTTAGCAATATCCTACTATGCCGCCCCCAAACCTAATCATATTCTTTAGTACTGAGAAAGAGCATTGCATTAATTTTGATCTGGAAAAAAAGTTGCTAATGTAAAGATGATAACACAATACATGCTGGATACATCAAACCTGCTAAATTGTGTATATGCAAATCAAATAAATAAATACCACGTGCTCATATGTCCGCTAAGTGACTGCGTATACTGCTTATATCTGCTCATAACAACATCCTGTTGATAGCAAATGAAAGATTATAACAAGAGGCAAATTAAATTATCATTACAGATATAAAAACAAACGAAAATCAACTTCCAAGTCTTTATTAAGCATCAAGTGAAGACTATTAATGTTACTGGGGTGTAACAATTATAATACACATAAACATACAAATACAATGTATGTAAATATACAAATAATCACTGCTGCTGAGGATAATCCACTCCACTGAGAGTGATTGTATCTTTGGCCCACCTCAATGCTGTCCACTGTTCACTGTTTAGTCTCTAGTGTCTGTTTAGTCCATTTTATAGTGTTTGTATAGTTTATATTAAACACTGTATATATTATAAATACTAAGTTCTAGCCATGACAGATTCTAACAGGCATTAGAACAGAGCGGGTGCAAAATGAGTGCAAATGAAAATACAGTGCAATTCAAATGATATGCAGTCCTATCGTATAGAAGTGATGCACTGAAAGAGCCAAGTATGTGGTACTGTGTTGATATAGTATATATTATATTTGATAAGGAAAGACACTAAATTAACTTTGACTAATATTCTCTCTCTCTTTCTCCCTCTCTCCTTTAGTGGCTCTGTCGTGTGTCTATGGGGTGATGAGTTTTGATAGAGACACAAACAGCACCACCAGGGCCGCCACAAACAATTCTGACCACACCTCACAGCCACAAGGCACCAATCTGACTGATAGCAGCCCTGAGGATTATTCCAGTACTGTCTCAACGAAGCCAACAGAGGATGACAATAATGTCAGTGATACCTTGGAAAATGAAAATGATACATCGACAACCGTTAGCCAAGATGAAGATGATCATACCGATGAAAACATAACACCCACCACTCACAGTCAGAGCACCACCACCGCCACCACTCACAGTCAGAGCACGTCTGAAGATGTAACATTCTCAAGGCCTCACACCAGGCCAGTCACTCACATCATTTCCACCACTGCTAAAGCCTCTACGACTCCAGGTAGGACAGAACCTGCAGTGTTGCTCATGCTTTAGTGTAAAAATTACTCTCTGGAAAAACATATACTCTGACAAATAAAGGTGCCAAAGAGGGCCCTCTGGTCGGGGTTGCCCAACCATGGGGTTCGTGACTATGACTAGGGGTTGTGGTGGCACTGCATTGACTATGATGGAAACACCACTGTCTAAGTAGATTTACATTTAAAAACATATTTATAAGAAAAATATTTTTTTTAAAGTTGCAGAAGCTCATATTTCCACTAAAAATGATATCTTCAGTAATTACTGTGACAGTTTAGTGTAGATTACAGCTAATGGACAGTTAGCTAAATCATTTTCTGTGGCCAAAAGGTCTACATTATCTTAATATTAGGGTGTGATGTATTTGGAGCAGCTTTCTTGAAAAGCTAATCGGAAACTAAACATGCAAACCGACCAGAAAACCATTTTATTTAAAAACGTTTAATTGAACATCAGGCTACTTAACGTCTCAAGGGCTACTTAAGGTTCAGGTCGAAGGGGTTCAGCTGACACAGAGGTTTGGGAAACCCTGCGTCCTTTTGTAAATGAGGTAGGTTAGTGTTTAGAACCATTTAAAGTTTGAAGAATCTCCACACAGAGCCAGATTTACTGAGGAGTCTTATTTTAGGAGGCGAAAATGACGTTACTTGCCAACTGACTGTTTAAATGACGTTACTTGCCAACTGGCTCAAGGCAGAGGCCGATCTGAACACGCTGATATACAATCTGTGTCAGGTGACAGTTTTTTCAGATTTTTTTCTTCCATTTGGTTGTTGTGACACTTTCTGGGTGAACAGACAGACGATCCAGCTCAAAACGTGTAAAAAATATATTTATATATAGATATAGATATAGATAGATAGATATAACAAAACCTCATGTATTCAAAAATGGGAGAAGGAAAACATGTCTTTGAATGGATGTTAATGGAAGAAGATTTTTTTTCATTTTTTTTCTATTCCATTTTTCGAATTTGGATACTTTCTATTGGTCCATTCATAATAGACATGTGGCACATTGTAAAGGACCATTGACATTTTCAAATATATATATATTTTAATACACAAATACTGTTTATCTGAATAAAACACACTGGAAAACATAAATAAAACATTATTGTAAAAAGTGGCTCGTCAGATCAGAAAAACACTTCATGTGGTAACGAGCAATTAAACCAGTTTTATTGAACTCTAAAGGCTACATTGATTGAAGGAATCATTCATTCAAAGTATTTATTTAGGTTGAATAAAACTAGTTCATTTACTTGTTACCACATGAAGTCATTTTTTAATTAGATCTGATGAGCCACTTTTTACAGTGTGCGCTCTCACAAAAGTCACTCAGTCACTGGGTGGTACCCCTCTTTTCACTGGGCGGCACCCTCAAGGGTACGTCTTCAGTTCCTTTAGTCAGGGGCACAGTTGTACCATAATCCACTGCAATTATATTTTTTAAATTACATCCTACTAGTCTTGACTCCAGGCTTTTGATTTTGATGTCCTGCTTTGTTTAATTTATTTTCATTCTTCTATTTTAAAACATTGTTTACGGGACACAGCTGGATCGGAAAGTCCACTGTCGTACTTCTCAGGGTCCATTTTGGCACATTTTATATTGTAGGTTTTATTCTTTCCCATCTCCCCATAATGCACAGGTTCTATATCAACACTAACAGTCTTTCATAGAACCATACTTCCAGGCTGAGAACCACTGAGGAATGAATTGTAATTAGTTATTGATCATAGTATTGTGTCCAAACTGTGTAAACATGGAAGAGAGTACATGCTAAATGTTATAGTTACAGATAGAGATGTTTGGACCTGTGTGTGTCAAACATCTGAGAATTCGAGCTATTCTTATCGACACATGGCGTTGCAGCTTAACCACTCTCTGAATGACTTGCACCGTGGGTGAACCGCCATATAGGCTTAACATCCAATCGTCATGCAGCATGAGCTTCTCAGCAACCATTCAAATATTAAGGGTGCAATGATTTCAGTTCAGCATATGACAAACTAAACAAGGTTCCCTCATTTGGCCTCTTTGGTGGAAACTGTTAGTGACCAAACCAGAGCATCTGGATGCTTCCTGTCTATTTTCTGTATTATTTATAGCTCAGTTCCACAGACCTGAGAATATGTGTATCGGCACAAACCTAAAAATATTTAGAGCTACAAATATTACAGATTAGCTTCTGTCCTCATAATCATATTCGCTCATAAATAAGTGCACCAGCTGGCTAAAGATGATCACTTCAGGCTTTTATATGTGTAAAAGTTGACCGTGTTATAGTCAGGTCTGTAGAGGCCACACGCGCGTGAGTGGTTTTAGCAGTGCAGGGGCTGCTTGCAGTTTCAGATGTAGGTGTTTAGGGGCTGCCCAACACCAGCACAGTCAGAGATGCACTTTCAAAAGCAGCCAATCAGAGCCGGGCTGCTTTCACCTACATTCATATGTAGCTTTTGGCCTTTTCCTGGCAAAGAACAGAGCAAACCCAGATAACGATCTTACTCACACTGTGAATCTGTGCATTCCTGTAATGTATATTCAGACTGAATGCAGTACCAGTCAAATTTTGGGCCCGCATGTCTGTTTTTTCATAATCTTAAAAAAAAATTGTGTAAAGGCTCACACTGAAGGACTAGAAATGTGTTTTTAAGTCTGTATAGATGGTGAAACTGATGCCTGTGTAAAAGTTCCTCTCCATAATAAGAAGTTTTGAACAGCCAAAGTAGTCTCACATGTATATCTTCATCAAGCCTGTTGGAAAAGCCTCCCAGGTTCTACAATAAGAGTCTGAAATAAAAGGTTCATGTTTTAAAGGTTTATTTGGTCACGGCATAATTCCATGAGTGTTATTTCATAGTCGGTTTCCTAATTATTGTAAAATGAGTAGATGCATATCCAAACTTTTGAATTATACACTCTTAGCAAAAAGCGTTCTATGTGATGACAAGAATCCCTTGTTGGTTCTATATAATTCCATTTCAAGGTTTTTACAATGCTATGTACTAGTGAGGCACCAGTATGGGATTTGGGATCAAATGGCTATATTTGATACTTTTAAGTGTTTGATATTTATAAACATCTATAAAATGTAGAAATTATTACTGGATCCACCTTGATTAGCATAACAGATAGATATATCATTTATTTATGCAGTAAAATGAATATAATGCAGTGATGTCAGTGCAGTAAAACAGCATTGCCTAAACATTCAGCTCTTCTTGAGTACAATAAATAATACATTATGAAATATCAGTTTCTATTGGTATCTGCTCATACCAATAGATTTCAGATTTCATTGTGCATTGTGTGTGTGGGTGTGTGGGTGTGTGTGTTTGTGTGTGTGTGTGCACCACAGGTTCTCCACCACCATTTAACAATGCAAAGAACCACTAAAGCATTTAAATACTGGCTCTATATCATTGCTGTCAGAACAAACTTTGTCACTTTGTCATCTTTTATATTTTTGCAGGATTTAAAACCTTCAGCTGCCCTTTACATTGTGTTATTTTCAACACAAATGGACCGACAGAAATGGTCCAAAATGACCACAATCTTTTACATTAACTTCCACTGAAAGTTAAGAAAGTTTTTTCCTTCTTCTGAAAAGTTGCTCTTTAAAATATAGAAGGTCTCCAGCGGTGATGGTATGTAACCACTGCCTTTACTAAAGAACCCATGTTCTTAACCTGTATATATGAGAATATCCTCTGTGGCTTTAGTGTCAAGTATTACAAGCATATCAGAAATGGTAATGTACAGAGGAACATACAGGTAGAACATGCATTCAATCACACTTCAGGTAAAAGATGAGTTGCTGGGTATTTCCGGTGGTGTAAACAGGGAAAATGTGAAATTGTGTAGATGTAAAATGGAAGGAAAGTGCGTGACTAGAGAATAAGAGTGAGTATTCTCGAGTGAAACCGCTTTTCAATGACAGGAAAAGAAAGAGGGTCGTGAACATACTCAGATATAATAGTGGTGGTGATCAAGACACCCCACGCAATTGGGAGCATCCCCCAGACAACCGCATAAACACCGAGTGCAGCAGTGACAGGAACTGCAGGTTCACGGATTAGAAAGACTTCAGTGCAGCTTAGAAAACACCATGAAAAGAGGAAGTAGAACGTTAAAAGAGGGAGTCATTATCACTGTCATTACTGCATTTTTTCAACTTACATATTTTAAACTGGAGATGGACCAACTCAGGCATATGGAGGCTCATATCAAGGAAAACCCATCTTTTTATCGCTTTTCTGACCTAAAATGATGTAACCGATGCAAAGTTTCAGAACATACCAGTATATAAGGTCCAAAAATGGAAATTAACCTGTAAAAACATCCCACTTTGCATTCATTGTGTTGATGTCACAAATTCAAATACATTTCTATATGTGCAGTTTAGCCCCACCCCTTCATGCTGAAGTTATAAGGAGTGTTTCAGCCCAGGCTGCTTTTTGAATGAGGGCACGATACACGTCAACTAATCAGCACAGAGGTCATTTACATATATCAGTCTTAAAGGCACAGTAACAAAAACAGCCTGCTCTACAGAATAAAGAGAGGTTGAAAAATGGTCATGTAGTGTTTTTGGTACCTAAAATCTTGCAAATGTCATATGTGGATGTCAGGGGACAAAATACAATACAAGATGGGCCTTTTAAGGGTTCGTTAAAAAAATGACCCGTCACAGTTCACACACATTCTCTTCTCGCATGGTGGGGCTTATAGGCTTCATTTGAAAACCCACACCAATCAGATAGTGGGACTGTAACAGAGCTCTCAGTGTGCTCATTCAGATTCATGCATTTAGAACCAGCAATGTTTTGTTAAATATTTAAGAAACTTATAGGGCGAGACAACTACATTAGGCACGTTCAAGCAGTGCAACAGTGCAGTTTCACTTTAACTCCTTTACAGCTACTTGCCACAATGAAATAGTGGGTTAACTGGGCCTAATAATTAGTTGTCAGAATGTGGGCCTGAAATCAAACATTGAAAAGTTTCACAAGTAGCTCTTCTACTGCATCACTCGAAGAACCCCTCTTGGCAGCCTTACTTTTAAGAGTGTTAAGAGTGATGAGCATAGTGAGGAATCTCTCAGTGATAGTACAGTTGGGTCTGATTGTATACTAAGGACTAATTCTAACTGCTTTCTGAGCGCACAGTATATTACGTCACCGAGCAGAACATGCTGCATCAGATGGAGGGAATAAAAGAATGAACACAATCCAGTCCTGCAACTGGTCTATCCTGAAACAGTGCTCACTCACGCTATGTGTGTTGTTAGCTGTGTAGTTCTTCCTGAGGAGTAAATAGAGTGTTTATATACACTACTTGTCCAAAAGACACTCCTTATTAGTGAATTCAGCTGCATTAAGGTGCACTAGGTAGTAAAACAGGATGCTCTGGAGCAGCCACATATGAGCCTAAGGTCACCAAGTCCAATGCCAAACATGGCTATTAAGCCCCCCAGCATTGAGTTGTGGAGCAGTAGAACTGCATTCTCTAGAAGGATGGAGCACCAACCACCACCTTTAGGATGAGTTGAAGTGGTGTCTCTGATCCTGATCTTCCAACATCAATACCTGATCTCACTAATGCTCCCGCTGCTGAACGCAATCAAATCCTCACAGCAACTTTCCAACATTTAGTGTAAAGCCTTCCCTGAAAAGTAGAGGCAGTTACTGCAGCAGAGCGGGACAAACTTTTTAATTAACCTTTTTAATACTCTTGAATTTGGAAGAAACATTGGATGAGCAGGTGTCCACAAACATTTGGCCATATAGTGTAGTTTGGCCATGACAGCCTGTTTTAGATCATCAGCATTAAGTGCTTCAGTTTAAAATAGCTTGTCTTAAAGCGTACTGGATCGGTATCAGCCGATACTGAGAGCTTTAATATCAGTATCGATACTGGAAAAGAACGAGTGATATCGTCCCTGTACCCACGCTCAGTGTTCATACTTAGAACTGGCTGATATTTGGTCCGGTATTCATGGACACTGTTGTGCCACAATGCAACACGAAGCAGAAAGGAAGAGATGCTCACAGATTTTGAAAACGTGCTGGATGCAGAGGTGAGAAATATGTCAGCAAAAGCCAAAAAATCCACAATGAAAAATAAGTTTAATTCAGCGGTTATTCCGAAGTAGCCCAATTGCATTACTGGCATGACATCACTTTATCACTTCCTGTTACATACAGTACAAAACAGAGCAGCAGGTCAATATTCTGTGCCCTAAAATAAAATCTTAGTCACACAGACTTAAAATAAAATCAGCGCACAGTATGTACAGTTTTATGCAAAAGTTTAAACACCCCTGTTTGAATAACGTTTTGTTGATTTTCTAAGTTAAAAAAGAAACTTAAATGTGCTCTTTTTTTGCTAAGTTCAGTCATAATTTCTATTTGTTTGCTGAGTTAAATGCACCTTAAATGCACAGGCCATGTTTTATGTTTAGTTTTTTTTTTATAATTTTAGTGTGCTGCACTAATAATTAATAGAAAGTATGCCCTAAAATTAGCTGAGTTTAATATATTTGGGGAAAAATAAAGACCGACAGGCCCAAAGTTTTATTACACACTTCTATAACCAAAGAATAGCTCCACTAGTTTGCACTGAAGTCCCTGTAGTTACTGAATAAGAAGCCTTAGTATGTAATAATCCTGAGATTTTAATGGGTTAAACATAGCAAATAAACAGTGATTGTGCTTTAAAATGTACAGTAGTGTGTTAAGAGGGAGTGTTTATTTTCACTAAATCAACAAGAGATATTATTCTAGCTTTAGCATTTGACTGTAAAATATAAAGCTAATGATTAGTGCACAGTTAGGACACAGCAACGCATCTCTAAGCCCTGCTGAAAAGACTCCATGGTTACATTTCTCAACCAACTCAGCTGAAGAAAAAAGCTGAGTTTTGATGGGTGTTTACTATAACACTTTTTCAGCTGGTAATAACAGTTTTAATCTATACAAACTCTCTGTGACAGATTAGGAGCCTCCATATCGCTCTGTCTGTAGCTCTTTGGTGAGGTGGTGACCACAGACACAGGAACCCACAGATTCCGTTAGTCTGAGTGGGTGAGCTGCTCATCCTCCTGTTTCTGTTCAGATAAATCAGCCATACACTCTTAAAAAGATGGTCCTCCAAGGGTTCTTTAGTAAAGGCAATGGTTCTGTATAGTGCTCAATGTTCTATAAAGTACTCATTGCTCTAAATAGAACCATTGCTTTTACTAAAGAACTCTTTAGTGCTATAAAGTGGTTCTATATAGCACCAAAAATGGTTCTTCTATTGTTACAAGCTTGACATTGTAAAGATAGAAGAACCATTTTGACAATTAGAACCAATTAATAGCAACAAGGGTTCTTAAGTAAAGACAGTGGTTCTATATAGTACTCAGTGTTCTTAATAGAACCATTGCCTTTGCTAAAGAACCCTTTAGTGCTATAAAAATGCTTCTATAAAGTACCAAAAATTGTTATTAATTGGTTCTGTACAGCAGCAAAACGGTTCTTCTGTCATTACAATGTCAAGCTTGTAACAATAGAATAACCATTTTGCCGCTATACAGAACCAATTAATAGCAATAAAGGTTCTTAAGTAAAGATAGTGGTTATATGTAGTGCTCAGTGTTCTATATAGTACTCATTGTTCTTAATAGAACCATTCCCTTTGTTAAAGCAATAAAATGGTTCTATATAGCACCAAAAAGGGTTCTTCTATCATTACAATGTCAAACTTATAACAATAGAGGAACCCATTTTGGTGTTATATAAAACTATTTTATAGCACTAAAGGCAATGACTCTATATAGTACTCAATGTTCTATATAGTACTCAATATTCTAAATAGAACCATTGGCTTTACTAAAGTACCTTTGAAGAACCATGTTTTTAAAGAGTGTACAGGTAGCCATTATGCCATACCTATTGTTTACATGGTAATATCTGTATTAATATTCTATATATTACCTTAGCTGTGTGGATCAATTTACTGAATTGGTTCAAAGTCAGAGTTGACTTGGACTTCCTTTGAGTCATGCTATACCTTAATATGTTTATTTTATTAATACAAATGACTGAACTTTCCATTTTATCAAAAGGGTTTTACCAATACAGTCATAACACCTCTGAAACGTGACCGAATGTGTCTGTAGTGACTGTTTTGATAGTCAGATTTGAAGAAAGTATCTAAATGGAGCTAAAAGCTATTAAAGCCCCACCTCTCTGCGTGATCAGGACTGTGGGTGTCTCAGACCACATGATGACTGTAGCAGCGGCAACATAAACAAACTCATGGCAACAGGCTTTTTTCTTGTCTTTTTTATTTACCAAAGTACAGTTCTGTGGCTATGTGTCTGTAACAGACAACAATCCTTGTTTCTCTCCTTTCTTGGCATTGCCCGACCCTAAAAACCAGCCTGTGCGTAAACACTGTGTGATGAGAGCCGTAAGTTTGCTAAGAAAGCTTTGGCCAAGCTTGGGTATGATACTAAATTCATATAAGATTCATCAGTTTATGATAAACATAGACTCTCAAAGCGTATCATCTTCACGTTAGTATCAAATTACCTTTCATTGTGACATACTTTACTGCCGTATGAGAGAAACAGCAGCACAGTGCAGTGACTGCTGTTTTAAAGGGCTTTTATAAACTTACAGACGTACCAACGTCCTACACAGTGGCATTTAGAGCTCATCAGAAAGGGCACTAGTGTTTTTGGGACAAAAGGGGCAGGGGCTCCCCCATGTTTGCCACTGATAAGTGGAACCAATTTTCTGAGAAAAATATCTCTCTAGGCCTTTTGGAGGTTCTAGACACGTCACTGGCTCCCAATAAGAGTGGTAGCCTCAACAGGTTTCTCGTAGTTGTTAGGAATGGAAAGCAGTGGCAGCAGCTCTATGCCAGGACTGTGTGCTGAAAGAATCACTGTAAAACTGATACATGTGATATACAAGCTAATGTCTGTTTCAAGCTTCAAATGAATATGCCTTCAACTCTGGCCCTGGAGATTCAGTGTCTAGCACACTTTGGTAGTTTAAGACCCAGTTTAGTCAGTACAGTTTAGAAAATATCATTTCAGTGGTTTATGGTACAGTTATGTTCCCTGACTAAAGGTACTGTCATGTGCCCCAGCCCAGTGACAAGAGGGGTACTGCCCCAGTGACAGTTTAGTACCTTTATTTCTCCGAGTGTATCTGTACTGTGTTCTGGATGAATCTGCTGCTCTCTGTACTGTAACAGTGTCATTTATCAGGAATCAACTGCTCCTTTAAAATACAGTTCTTGTTACAGATCAATGGAGAATGTGCTGTAGACGGTTCTATATATATCCTTTTTGAAAGGGTTCTATATAGCATCAAAAAGGGTTCTTCTGTTGTAACAAGCTTGACATTGTAATGATAGAAGAACATTTTTTGGTGCTATATAGAACCATTTTCAAAAAGATTCTATGTAGAACCATCTACAGCACATTCTCCATTAATCTAAGGAACTCTTTCATGACGCAAAGAACCCTTTAATCATGCGAAGGGTTCTTTGAGGGTTCGTGGTTCTATATAGAACCATTTTCTTTACTAAAGAACCCTCAAAGAACCATCATTTTTAAGCATGTACTGAAGACTTCTGCTCAGTACTGTATATGGCTATACAGCTCGATACATAAATAGAAAGATTCTGCCTGTTTTGCAAGAGGAGAAATATGTTGCAAGAGGGAAACTTTCACGGTTCTGCATTTGCAGCATTGCTGTTATTTCTCACTGTATGTCTGAGTGGCAGCAGCCAGAGGTTTAGATTTAGGTGCTGTGGTTAGCCATTAGCCATTAGCCCTTTCAGACTGGTTTTGGCCTTACTATTGCTGTGTCCTCAGTAGACGTGTGGACTGTGAACTGCTATTGGCAATGAAATACTGTATAACATATAGTTTAACCCTTATTGAGCAGTGTTCATAAGGCTACATGACACCTACACACTTACAAAAAGATGGTTCTTCAAGGGTTCTTTAGTAAAGAAAATGGTTCTATTTGGATCCATGACTTATATATAGTTTCTCAGATTGACCAAGAATGTGTTGCGTAAGGTTCTACATAGAACCCTTTCGAAAATGGTCATTATTGGTTATTGGTTAATGGTTATTCTATTTTTATGATATCAAGCTTGTAACAGTAGAAGAACCCTTTTTGGTGCTGCACAGAACCATTCCACCATGCAAAGGACCATTTAAGCATCCAAATAGTTCTATACACTACACATGGTTCTTCAAAGTTTCTTTAGTAAGGAAAATGGTTCTACATAGAACCATGAACACTTTGCATCATTAAAGTGTTCTTCAGATTGATGGTGAATGTGTTTTGTATGGTTCTATATAGAACCTTTTTGAAAAGGGTTCTGTATAGCACCATAAAGTGTTCTTATATTGTTACAGGCTTGACATCGTAACAATACAGGAACCCTTTTTGATGCTGTATAGAACCATTTCACCATGCAAAGGACCATTTAAGCATCCAAATAGTTCTACACACTTATGTAAATTATGGTTCTTCAAAGGTTCCTTAGTAAAGTAAATGGTTCTATATAGTACCATGTACACTTTGCATGATTAAAGGGTTCTTTGCATAGTTAAAAGCAAGTCAAAAGCATAGTTGCATAGTTAAAAGGGTTCTTTTACTGTTACAGGCTTGAACCCTTTTGGTGCTATTTAGAACCCTTTTCAAAAAGTTTCTATATAGAACCAATGATACAAAATAATGCAACGAAGCCTTTAATCATGCAGAGTCTTCATGGTTCTAGACAGAACCACTGTCTTTACTAAAGAACCCTTGAAGAACCATCTTTTTTCAGTGTGTACAAAAAGTTGTCATGACAACTGATAAACCTATACAAACCTTTATAAAGGCTTATCCTGAAGCACGTCATTTGTCTTAAAGGTTGAATTTGCAGACTTGATATCAAGTGGGTAGAACACCTAGCACTGAGTGACCCTGATTTTGTCGGACGTTGGGTTGTCAGGACACTTTTATAGGGTGAAATGATGAAGAGCACATTATAACATCTGACCTGACATCAGTGACGTAAAGCTGATTCATTTCACCTACAGGCCTCAGAACACGCTCACTTCTGTTTGACCAGCAAGCTGCCCTACTATCAGCCTAATATCATATTGGAGTAGGTGTTATAAACGTGTTCAGCGTTTATAACTGTGTATGTAGGTCTGTGTCAGTTGTTATAAAGACCTTATGTAGGTGTCATGAAGCTGCATTGTTTGCACTTTGCTCCGGCTGCACAGTCGAGTGTTCTCTGCTCGCTGTTTTGGTGACAATATCATCTTCAGTCCCACATGAAACAATACGCTACGCTGCGCTCTGGCTTCTGAAACCAGAACACGTCTGCAACTTCCTGGAGCTGCAGACTCACTCTGCCCGAAGGTTTTCACGATTTTGAGGGAGTGGAAACATTAGTGGAAACAGTTTAGAATATTTCGTCTGGACCGTAAACGTCTCTGATACGTTTTAAAGGTCTGGGGCTCATCAGGGTCCCTCTCTGGGCGTGAGAGAGTGCATAGCTGTGAGATGTGTGTAACGAGTGTGAAGAGGAGTGAGAACTGCAGCTCGCCTGTTTTAGCAGCACTTACCGCAACAATCTCTCTCTCTCTCTCTCTCTCTCTCTCTGTGTGTGTGCGCTCTCTGCCACTGTTTCTCTCTCTCTCTCTATTGTTCTCTCTCTCTCTGAATGCATTTTGTTCCCTCTCTGTCTTTCTCTGTCTGTTTCTGTGTCTCTTTGTGTCTCTCTCTGTCTCTCTTTGTGTGTCTCTCACTCTGTCTCTCTCTCTCTCTCTCTTAGTTTCACTGCACTCTTCTATTCACACTAACACAGCATGTATTGTTTAACTGAGTGTTGCACTAAAAGCTGGTTCACTTCAATAGCAGGTGAACTCTGTTGGACAGATGAATGAAGTTCGCCTTTCTTGGATCTCAGAATGATCTTTGTGGGAAATCCATTCAATTCATCTCTGTAGAGTGAATCTGTTTATACACCCGTGCTGAACAACACGACACACTTTCTGTCTGTTTTAGCACATTTTGAATGTGTTGCTCTCTGTTAGATGTGCAGGTGTGCGTTGTTGAGTAAACAGTGGCTACGTTCACACAGCAGGTAAAAGCGGCCCAAATTCGGTTTTCTCGCCAAATCCGATTTTTTTGTCAGGCTTGTTTTTAAATGTGATCATATGCGAAAAGGGCGTGACTTATAGAGTGACTTATAGTGCTTATAGACTGTTCTTTGACACTGCAGCCACGCTCTCCTGCAGCCGGGTTCGGCCATTTCTTTCAAAACCTCTTCAAAGTGCCGTGTAATTTTTTAGTACAGAAACATCAGCCTAATGTTAATGAGGTCTCAGCAGTGCAAAATTAGGACGAATGTGGAGTTGGATTGGCATAAAAGTCGCATGAATTCCGATCTGGCTGTTCAGACTGAGTTGTACGGCAGCGTATCAGATGCATATCGGATTTCAGTACCACATATGAAAGCGTCTCAAATCGGAATTGAAAAAGTCAGATCACATCTGTGTCACACATAAAGAAAAGGCTCAGATTTGCCAGTGTGCCCCTCCTGATCTGTGTTGCAGATTCGAATCGGTTACCTAAACGAGTGTGAACCATCGCATCACAGAGATTGGATTTGAGCAAAGATTGGGATTTGAGCAACGAGGCTTGTCATGTGACTGTAGCCTGATTGTTTTCAGAATAGTGTCTCAATATGTGTCTTGCTATGTTCGTCTCCTCAGCTGTCTGCTTTCACAGGCCTGAATATTGATCTGTTTATATGATTATTTTCTATTGTATATCATTTCTATAAAGTTCGGATGCCTGACTGTTTTTCAACTTCTTAAAGATGTTGTAATCTTAAGGCTTAGAAAACATTTCAAGTTTGATTCTCAGAGAAATACAAATATTGAACATGAAAACCCATGTATGGGTTTATGTCCAAATCAAAACAGTAAATATTAAACAATATTTTGTAACACTTTACCTGCACCCCTCCATAAACATGTCAGTACAGATGTCGTATGCTATTACGCGTTGTCACGACTTTTAAGTCCAGTATTATAACAGTCCTGGATTAAGTCCAGTATTATAACAGTGTTACGTTACCATTAACAGTAATTGCTATGGGAGATGGGATAATGTTTGATATCATAATTACAGTATGCTTTTGCAAACATTAGCATGTGAGATAAGCTGTAATGACATCAACATACAGCATTGTGACAATGCTGGTAATGGTAACATGACTGTTATATTAATGACTATAATTTTTAATGACAACTCATGATGACATATGGCAGTATTATATCAATGTTATGTGGCAGCACTCAAGTACAGTGTTACTCATTATTTTTAAAACAAGATATTTTTATTTAATGCTTTGATTAAATATAGAGTTGAAACCAAATATCTTTCTATGTGTTTCATCCTGATCACTATTTGTTTCTAATTAGTGGAATATCTGTCTTTATTAATGCATTTCAACCAATCAGCGGTGTTGTGAGTGAGAAGGGCTAGAGTCTAGATAGCCCTCTTTGGTTGAAAGACAGTATTTCTCACTGAAATCATTCCACATGGACTATTTCAGAGTTTGGATATCATTATTGAAATTCTGTAATTACAAATAGAAGCAGAGTCTGATGCCACTTTAAAAAATGTACTATAAAATGTAAAATAATGTACTGACTGCGAAGTTGCCAGCAAGGTACTGTATATTTTATAAATAATCATAGAGCATATAACAGTAAAGTGCTGTAAAAGTAGTAACCTTTACAGTATTTTACTGTATATTTGTTTTACAATTATTTACTGTAAATTCTGGCAACTACATTGGGAGTAAAGTACTGTAAATTGCATTGTCTGGTATGTTAATGTAAAGCAAAGCAACACTCTAAATGTCCAGTCTTTTACAGTAAGATCCTGTAAAATAACAAAACAGTATCATACCTTAACTATAGATTCTGTAAATTTACATCATTTTTAAGTGTGGACTCACTCATTTATATACATTTTGCCACATTTTTAAAATCTTTTTGAGACTCTTTTGATCTTTTCTTTTAAGGATTTGTAGTTTATCATTTGCAGTGTTTTAAAATCTTTTGAAGGCTCTACATATTTTGTTGATGTTCAGTGTATATTACAGTATACGCTCTAACATGGCTGTTTTATTGTGTTGCAGTGGGAAAAACTGAAGCCACAGATGGAGGTGGAGCCCAAGGCCTCGGTAAGCTTGAGCTCCAGCTGGACCCCCCGTTGTTTTTTAAAGTGTCGTAATATTCATGTGAAGATCTCACGCGTGTGTTCTTTCATAGGGGTGGCCTTTCTTATCATCATCTTGATCATCGTCATCGCTCTTGCTGTCATTCTGTACATTCTTTGGAAGAAAGGAAGGGTAAGAAAACACCTCTCCCAAGAAAAGAAAGGCAGAACACATCATATAGTATATATTTTAGTAAAAAAACAGCATTTTCCACACATTCGCACCGTTCTACCAGCTGAAATGGAAACATTTCACTTTCATATTTTCCAGTGATGATTAAAATTTTCTGCATAATTCTGTCACTGGGTTGTAAACAGAGTCATTCAGAGTGGTTTGGTGTGCAGTGGTTGATTGTAGAGACTCAGATTTCTTTACAGTGGTGGTGATAGGAACCAGGAGTCGCACAGATGTAATATAACACAAAATAGACATTTTATTTAAGCAAAAGTAAAGCAAATGAGTTTTTATATGTAATGCTGATGATTGTAAAATAGTGATAAATCTTTTTCTTCAAGGGCTTTTTGCTTTTAGAACCATTAAACTCCTCAGACGTCTGGTTCCTTTTACCACCACTGACTCTGTCAGTTTCTCTAGAATTAGCCATTTCACATCAAACCACTCTGAATGATGTTTATGACACTTAACTATGCTTCAGCCAGTAGGGGGTGCACTGCAAATCTTTGATAAACATACATATACCTCTGCATTTTTATAGTCAGCGTGTTTGTCATATAAGCTTTTGTCCTCTACTACAAGCGAGGTGAGTTCCCCCACCATCCTGACGCACATTTGTTTGAGCTGTAACCATAACAACAGAGCTCTGACTGGTCAGCCTGAATGTTAATGCACCCATTTATCAGTCTACTCAGGCTTTAGCAGGAACTTCAGAGTTTGCAAAGCAGCCATTAAGTGAGGTCCTCTCTGGAATTCATCCAAAGAGCATGTTGTACACCGATTCACAGAAAATTGCAGTCCACAGCATCGCAGTCTGTCAGTTTCAGACTCAATATTCACTAATGCACTGCACTGCACTAATATACATGTTTTTGTTTTCAAAACTTGATGTGCATTTTTTCCGTACGTAAAAATCAGACTTCAGAATAGGCCTTGAGTGGCATTCTGCATGTTTTTGGTTGAAGGTATTGATATATTTTATTACATTTTTAAAAGTGAAGGCTCCAAAAATGGTTCTTGGGGGCAATGCTACAGGAGAACCAGTTATGGTTCCTTAAAGACCCCTTCAACCAATGGTTCTTTAAAGAACTGTTTTGTAAATGAGATGTTCCATGTGAAGTTTTTAAAGTTCTCATAGTGTAAATGTTATTTTTCTAACTTTTCATAGGACCATACATCCTTTCCAAGACCCATTTAGGAACCTTTATTTTTTAAACAGCACTAAACACCAAAGCCAGCTATAATCATACTGTTCAGTGAGTTACTCTACGGCCAACTATGGACACTCATATAAACAGTAATGCTCTTTACTTCAGTTAGGCTAAGAGAACGTTTCTTTGAAAATGGGCAGATAGGTGTGAGACATGTGGTCACACGAGCGCTCAGCACTTACCATGACCGGCGCCACACTTGTGATGACCTCCTGTGTGCACACTGAAAAACGCATGCACTGGATATAAATTATATTACAGGCACAGAACGACAATATATTCCATCAATACAGTTCTGCCTTTCACTTTACTTCCTTTTAGCAGTGATTATACTGATGTAGTATAATTTATTCATTTGAGTCGAGTTGATTCAGTGAGTGTAGTCAGTGCTGCTGTGGTAACAGTGGAACCAAAGCATTTGTAATGACTGACTGTTTTGTGTCTGTGTGTCCAGAGCTACTCCTTTGATCTGACCAACACGGGCAATGACCACGACACCCCGCTCCGGAGTATGGAACACGGGGGGACCTTCGAACAAACCAGCAAAGGTACGAACAGTTCTGTACTTCAGATTATAATCAGAAAGGACATTGTTCTTCTTTTTAAAGTTATTATTGTTATTTAGTCTGGAGATGCTAAATAGGTGACCTAAGCTTACCCAGTGAAATTTAAATGTGAATTGTTCTCATCTTTATTGGAAATGAAAAGGCCCATATCCTACATTTTTCTTGTGTTTTATTCTAAAGTAATAAACAGTTAATATACACTAAACACTAAATATAATGTAATTTCTCTGTAAAGTGTAACATGATATTGCAATAATATGTATCGTATACAGGATAATCTACAGCAAACATACAAAGACAGTTAAGACTTTGTTAAGAGAATATTTCAGAACTTATTAAGGTGTTTGTTTTTTTTACCAGAATTGCATTTAAGAATATTCTGTAACACTTCCTATGAGGCCCATATTGATAAACAGCAACAAATGTACTTATATCTGTTTGTAACTTGTTAACAACAGTTTGTGAGGATACTTATAAACTATAAATAATGCCTCATAAGGCTGTAATAATCTGCTATAGTTAATTCTTTACTCACTTACAAGCATGTTGTAACACAAGTGTCAGTATTATTTTAATGCATTTTAAACTCTAAATATATACATAACACATATTTATATAGCACATATAGTGCATATGAACAATTATAAAACCATTATGGATATTAAAAATGGCATCACTGAGTGCCTCAATTAAAGTGACTGATATCATAGTTTACTTACATTTGAATGTTAAATTATGTACTTTATATATAACATATCTTTTAACATTCAAATGTGAATAACCTACAATAACAGTCACTTTACTTGAAGTACTTAGTGATGTCATTTGTAATATTCATAATGATTTTATAATTGTTAATTGTTAAACAGACTAGAATGCAGACTAGAATGCATTAGATTACTAGATTACGTTATCTGTAAATGTACTATAATGAATACTGACATTTGTGTTATTAGAGCCTTATGAAGCATTAGTTATAAATATGCCTACAAACGATAGTTACCACATCACTAAAAGCACATTTATAATGTTACCGAATATTCTTATGAACTCCTTAGTGTTTGTCTTAAGATCCTTTGTTGTGTATTTTGGTCAAAACTGAGAAACAGAGTGCACTGCAGTGTCTCTTTAGGTTGAATGTTTATTAATGCTTCTCACAATATTAGCTACTAAAGATCTGGATTCTGAGTCTGAGCATGTAACAGGTCTGATTGTAGTGGGTCAGTGTGTTGGAAGTCTACCTCCTGACTTGCCCATCTGTGCTGATTGACAGAACTGTCTGCTGCAGAGTGCGATCAAGAGGAAAAAACCCACGAGACCAACTCTACAGCCAACGGGTGTGCAGGAGAGACGCCTAAACAAGCAGCATCCTCTGGTAATGGCACATAGCGCTGATTTACATGATCGGTAGATCTGATCCATTCATCTGATCTATAAAACTGTAGTGTGTTGATTGACCCAAACTTACCTTCAACTTACAACATTTTATGATACCCCCAGACTACCTGAAGATTATGTGTGAATGACTGTATTCAGTTCAAAGCCTGTTCTCTTAAGCAGGTCTCACGTTTCTCTTTAGCCTCGGCTGGACTTGGATTTTTGAGTGACGGTTCTCTCCTCTGCCTTTCTGTCCTTCAGAGCGGCAGAACGTTCCTGAAGAAGACAGCTTCATGTCCGACACCAGTCTGACTCCGCCCATGAAAAAGGTGGAGTTTAATCTGGATCTGGACCTGATAAGTGGAGAACCTGAACCTGAAGCTGAACCTAACGACTCACAGCAAAATGAAAACAACAACAACTTCACAAGCACTGGTCAGTATAACCCAGAAGGCTACTTCTGCATGCATATAGATTTGATAGGACTATGATGATTGAATGAAATCATACACTGCATGTGTTCTAAAATACTTCAAGTCAGAGATCTTATATGCAGACCTTCAGTCCAGGTTGGAGATCTTTAAATATGGACCTTCAGTCTTTTGTAATCACTGATAGTTAACGGACCTGCTAATGTAACTAATTAGCCATTTAATGTCTCACATACCAGTGGTTACAAACACTACTATAAATGATTCAATATCTTCAAAAAATATGTAGTAATTGCTATGAGTAAGAATACTGAGATGAATAACTGATCACATTGATTTATCAGTCTACTCAGGCTTTAGCAGAGCTCAGTAACACTGAGATTAATAACTGATCACATTGATTTATCAGTCTACTCAGGCTTTAGTAGAGCTCAGTAACACTGAGATTAACAACTGATCATCACATTGATTTATCAGTCTACTCAGGCTTTAGCAGAGCTCAGTAACACTGAGATTAATAACTGATCATCACATTGATTTATCAGTCTACTCAGGCTTTAGCAGAGCTCAGTAACACTGAGATTAACAACTGATCATCACATTGATTTATCAGTCTACTCAGGCTTTAGCAGAGCTCAGTAACACTGAGATTAATAACTGATCATCACATTGATTTATCAGTCTACTCAGGCTTTAGCAGAGCTCAGTAACACTGAGATTAATAACTGATCATCACATTGATTTATCAGTCCACTCAGGCTTTAGCAGAGCTCAGTAACACTGAGATTAATAACTGATCATCATATTGATTTATTAGTCTACTCAGGCTTTAGCAGAGCTCAGTAACACTGAGATTAATAACTGATCATCACATTGATTTATCAGTCTACTCAGGCTTTAGCAGAGCTCAGTAACACTGAGATTAATAACTGATCATCACATTGATTTATCAGTCTACTCAGGCTTTAGCAGAGCTCAGTAACACTGAGATTAATAACTGATCATCACATTGATTTATCAGTCTACTCAGGCTTTAGCAGAGCTCAGTAACACTGAGATTAATAACTGATCATCATATTGATTTATCAGTCTACTCAGGCTTTAGCAGAGCTCAGTAACACTGAGATTAATAACTGATCATATTGATTTATTAGTCTACTTAGGCTTTAGCAGAAACTTTAGAGTTTGTAAAGAAGCCATTAATTGAGGTCCCCTAAAATTCATCCAACGAACGTTTGCTACATTGTGCATTGATTCTGAAATAGTCCATAAACAAGGACTCATGGTTTCTTTGAATACTGTGTATTTTTTTTATTTAGTATGTAAATAGTCTAAAAGTATTATCCTAAAAATGTAAAAAGTAACTGTATTCTGAATACTGCATTTACAAACTGTAACTTGGACTGAATACAGATATATAATGTTTGTGCTTTGAATACATATTCTCAATACTCATAATTCATTACATCCCAGCCCTGGCCTCAAAAATGTATATTTATTGATCCTTTGGATGGGTTATGTGAGGGGTTCTTATAAAAATGAGTTAATGTATGGGTTTGTGTGTTTCAGGAATTGATTCTTTGGACCTCTTCACTGAAATTAACCTGGATGAGCCACAGTAACAAGACCATAATCCATTATGAAACTCCATGAAGACTTTGTCATTTTCTCAGCAGATCACCGGAATGATACCACACATTTTGTACATTCTTAAGTATAGCCTATACATACACAAAGCATCACCATGTCATTTTTATTAGTACAATTCTTTTTCTTGTTTTTTATTTGCATGAAAAAATGTAAAAATTGTAAAAATGCGTTTTTTTTTATCTACTGTTTTTTTATTTACGTTTTATAAAAATGTGTGAACCTAATAAACAATAAACTTTATATCGTGTGTGTATATTGTTTTTTTCTGAATCTATGGTCTGAATGAAAGTTAATGACAGTAAATGAGGGTGCAAGACAAATTGACACGTCACTAACAACTGCCTAGGAATTCCATTACCCTCCCTCCATTGCTCAAACATTTGTTCAGCAGGACAGAAGGATACAGTACTTAAAGACTCTCTTTACCAGCAGAATTTAGAGACAAGGGTAAGAGCACAGAGGAAGATGTCTCTAAATGGGAGACCATCTTTCTATAATCTATCCATGGAGCAGATTAGTTTTATCGCTTTTATGATCTCTCTCTGTTTTTTCTCTGCGGATGGCACATACTGGGACTCGGTTTATCACTATCAGCAAAGGCCAAGACCTGATCCTGCATCTATTATACAAGCCAACAATGAGATTGTAGTACAACGTGGATGTTCAGTGATGGTGGACCCCTTGAACCACCTTGTTACAAGGCTTCAGCCTAGGGATCGCTGCTATTTCACAGTCCTGGACCATGAACCACTAGCAAAGAGATACGGGACACTCTCCCCTAAGAAATTCCCATGTTCCTTCAGGAAAGGAGAAGTGGAATATTTGCATTTTGGCTCTCAGAGCGGTGGAACGGACTGTGTCAGGCTCCAGCTGAGGTACGACACTCAAACGGACACTGTTGTTCTCCCTCTCACCTTGCGAGTCCTTGTGATCCCAAATGAACAAAAGCTGGTGACGCTAAATCAACCCTTAGTAGTGGATAAACGGAATGGCTATAGTAATCTGATTAATTCTCAAGCGCTTGAAATCAGTCAAGGTGCCTCAAAATGCATGCTTACACCCCTTATAGGGACAGGTGGATACCCGAGGTATGGCTCACTTCTGAATTACTTTCCTAGCTCACAACCAGTTGATTGTAATGCTTTCCTAAACCTTGGCGTGCGCTATAAACTCAACTCTATTACAGGGTCACCGAAAATAGATTATGTACCTTTCAGGGTGGAAAAGCTTGACAGACAGGACAGGAAGCTACGGCAAGAGCACTTTCAGCTCAAAGTGGTCATTGATGGTACAACAATAAACAGCGCCCCAAAGCCAAGCTTCATCTCACTGATGATGATGGAAGTTAGTCAGTTTGTAATGACCGCCATTACCAATGATATGCTAGCAGCCGAGGACCTAGATTCTGACCCAGATGCTCTGATTTTCAATGTGGTCTCTCCTCCGGAACAAGGTATTATTATTAGTACAGACAATCCGAGCCAGCCTGTTAGCTCTTTTTACCAGAGGGACCTAAGGGATCTTAAAATTGCTTTCAAGCCTCCAGCAGAGGACTCAGATTCAGAGAGAATTCTCCATGCTGAGTTTGTGCTTGTTGATCAAGAAGGTTCCACTTCAGAACACTTCTCTTTTATGATTGTGGTGAAGCCCATGAATACACTAGCTCCACTTGTGACATTGAATGCTGGTCAGCTTCTGTTTGAGGGCCAATCCAGACCACTATCAAGCAGACTGAACCTGCGCATTAGCGATGAAGACAACCTTGCAGATGTCAGGATATCTGTCGCGCATGGTTTGCGATATGGAAGACTCACGGTTCTTGGTTCACAGCGGAAATTTTTCACTCCAGATGATTTAGATACTGGCGTGGTTGTGTATGAGCATGACGGTAGTGAGACTTGCAGTGACAACATTGTTTTCCGCATGACAGATGGGAAGAATGAAGTTGAGTTCTTGTTCCCAGTGACTATAGTCCCACAAGATGATGAGCCTCCAGTGGTTAATGTTAACACTGGGCTGGTTGTTGTAAAAGGAGAGGTGAAACAGATTTTACCAGTGGTTCTGAGTGCAACAGATGTGGACTCTGAAGACAAACACCTGAAATTCACCTTAGTTCCTCCGTACTCCTCACTGGGGCAAGTACTTCTAAGACAAACTCAAAGTCCTGCAGACATTTCTTCTTGGAGATTCAGTGAAACTGACCGTGTGTTTGAGAGAGCGACAGTTGAGTGGTACCTCAGTGACATTGTAGAGGGAAAGCTCTTTTATCGACACATTGGACCAGCCCTGACATCCACAATTACAGACCAGTTTACCTTCCGAGTGCAAGATGACAACGAACCCCCAAACCAATCAGGAGAGCATATCTTCTACATCAAGGTCAATCCCATTGATGATCTGGCTCCAGAGCTGTTTCCAGGAACCACCTTAAAAGTCACTGTTCGGGAATACGAAACAACTATCCTCAACAAGAACATGCTGCACTTCACTGACCTCGTGTCTGTTGACAAGGACCTCCGATATATTATCATCTTTCCTACTATAAACCAAGACTTAAATAATCCTACATTACTAGGTCACTTTGTTTTGACAGACAGCCCAAATACCATAATTACAGAATTTACACAAGCACAAATAAACTATGGCAAAGTGTCTTATAAGCCACCCAATCAGGAAATTGGACTTATACCAAGAGAGATACAATTCACCTTTACAGTTAAAGATGCTGCTGGAAACTTGGCCAATGGCCACTTCACCATCTTGCTCCAGCCTGTGAACAATAAACCCCCACAAATCACAAACACTGGGTTTACTGTGGTGAGTAAGAGCAACTATATCATTACCAAAGATGTACTTGATGTTACAGACCAGGATACAGTTTCTGAGAATATTACATTTACAGTGACTCAGCTACCAAACAGTGGAGTGCTTAAATGCTTGGGAAATGTTCTCACAGTTGGGAAAATCTTTAAGATCGGAGATTTAGAGAGAGGTCTGCTTGTTTATGTGCACAATGGAGGTGGTGAATCGCTACATGATAACTTTAAGGTGGATGTTAGCGATGGCTTCCACAATGTACCTATCACTGTTAAAGTCAACATAAGTCCTGTCAACGCTGTTATCCCAGTGGTCACTCTACATCCAGGAACATTAGACATAACCATGGAGGTACCTGAGAATGGCAAAGCTAAAATTAAATATAACAGAACTGAAGACAACAGGCAAAACACTGATGGTGTTACTCTCACAGTGGAACCCATCCCAAGATTTGGGGTGATCCAGGTAAATGGGATACTGTCAAGCATATTTACACTCAAAAACTTGATAAATGGTACAGTAACCTATGTACATACTGCTGGGGAGGTGGGACCAGCCATGAAGCAGGACTCTTTTAGTCTTAACATCTCTGGAAAGTGGATTGTGAATGGCAGCATAATTCAAAAGGTCACGGTTCATGTTTCAGTCCTTCCGGTGGACAACAGTCCTCCAGTCATCCATGTCGGGGAGCAGTTCACTGTGGAAGAAGGAGGTAAAAATATCATTCGAGTGGACAATATACAAGCTAGGGACCTGGATACGATAGTTGATGAGATACTGTGCACTATCCTGGTACAACCATCTTTTGGCTTCATTGAAAATGTGTCTCCTGCCCCTGGTTATGAGAAGTCAAGATCTGGTATTGCAGTTACTGCATTCAGTATTAAAAATGTTCAACTTGGACATATTTACTATATTCAGAGTGTTCACAGAGGAACCGAGCCAGTTGAGGATAGGTTTACCTTTCAGTGCACAGATGGGATTAACTTGTCTGACCGACACATTTTCCCAATTGTTATTATCCCAACAAATGATGAAGAACCTGTCATATTCTCCAGGGAGTTTGTGGTAATGGAGGGTATGAGTTTGGCAATTGACATTCCCATTCTTAATGTGCAAGACCTTGACGTTCCAAAAAATAGCCTGCAATTTGAGATCATTACCAGTCCAAAGCATGGGAGGATTGTCCAGCATCTACCAACTAGAACAGAGGTGATTGTTAACTTCACGCTGGAACAAATCCAGACAGTTTCAACAATCATGTATGAGCATGATGGCTCGGAGACAACGAACGACACTTTCACTGTTCGACTCACTGATGGGAAATATGTAGTTGAAAAGCAAATCGTGGTTTTAATTCTTCCTGTGGATGACGAGACCCCAAGGTTATCTGTGAACAATGGACTGGAGGTTGAGATTGGAGAGACTAAAATAATTACAAACAGATCTCTCAAGGCTACAGACCTCGACTCACTGGACTCAAATCTCACTTTTATCATTAGACAAGGTCCAGCTCAGGGCCTCTTGCAGCACCTCGGCAAATCCCAGAACACAGTTTTCAATTTGACCATTGGAATGAACTTCACACAGGATGATGTTGATAAAGCACTCATTCAGTATGTTCACACAGGGCAAGGAGGCATTCGAGACCTCATAAAATTTGATGTCACTGATGGCATTAACCCACTAGTGGACAGATACTTCTACATCACTGTCAGCGCAATGGATAAGGCGTACCCAGTGGTGATTAACAAAGGTGTGGCACTACCAGAAGGAGGGTCCGTGATCCTGACAACAGATATCCTCAGTACATCAGACATCAACAGTCCTGACGAACGCCTGCGCTTCACCATTACACGCCCTCCATCCCGAGGACGTCTTGAGTGCACAGACTACCCTGGTGTTCTTATCTCTTCCTTCACCCAACTCCAGCTAGCTGGGAGTAAGATCTGCTACGTTCACACCTCTCTAGAGGAAGCGCGTTTGGATAGCTTTGAATTCCAGGTCACAGATGGTTGGAACGTGGTGTTCCGAACGTTCCGTGTATCGATCACAGACATGGATAATAAGTTACCTGTTCTGAGCATTCATACACTTATCTTGGGGCAAGGAAAAGAACGATTGATCACACCTTTTGAGCTCAGTGTGGAGGATCAGGACACGGCCGATCACCTTCTGCATTTCATTATCACACAAGGCCCTGTACATGGTAAAATACTCTACAACAGCACACGCTTTGTTACTACCTTCACCAAAGAGGACCTCTGTAAGAACCTCATTACGTACAAGCATGATGGAACAAACCATGGTGATGACTCTATCATGTTCACAGTCACTGATGGAACCAACTCAGGGTTTTATGTGTTCCCTAAAACTGAACGTGAAACCATACAGCCTCAGGTTCTGAAGATCCAGGTCCTTTTTGAGGATCAAGGGACTCCAAGACTTGTAGTTAACCGTCCAGCTTTGTCTCTTACTGTGCTGAATACCGGACAGCTCGGCTTCAGGTTCACCAGTAAAGTGCTCAAAACTGTTGAAAGGAGGCAAGGGAAGGACGTTCAGAGTGTGGATCTAATATACAGGTTGACAGAACCTCTGAAATATGGCTTCATCAGACACACTGAGCTGAATAACACCAGTACATTCACTCAAGGTAAAATGATGTGTGGTACTTATTGGCCATACATATTATTCTCTTTTTTTATACTGGATATGGTATTTTAATATAGACAATGCATGTATGTATAAATATTAAAACATATTGTATGTTAATTTTTAAAGAGAAATTCACAGGTTTTTTTTTCAAAACTCCTACATAATTAAATTAAGACATAACCAGAAACATTCAGAATGGTTTGATATGAAATGCTCTGTTCTAGAGAAACTTACAGTCAGAACTGTTCACAGTGGTGGTGATAGGAACCAGACGTCTGAAGCGTTTAATGCCGCTAAAAGCTACATCATAGGAAGGAGATTTAACTTATGAATTTGCAGGTTACAAATGCGTGGCCTGATGCCCGAGGTATGGTTTTATGATACTTTTGAGAAACTTTTGGCTTGTGTACATGCAGGGTGTTGCAAGGCAAAACAGTTCCTAAAGAATTCATTACTATTTTGCCATCATCAACATTACATATAACCTCAAAGGGCAAAGGTAAGTTCACTTGTGGTTTTGGATAGTAAATAAAAAGTCTCTATTTGAGTTGTAGACTTTGTGACCCCTGGTTCTTATCGCCACCACTGTAAAGAACTGTTTCACATCAAACAATGACTTCCTTTGCTGAATTTGCTGATTTAATGTAACATTTGAATCTTGTCCATTAATTTAAAATGCTGCAATACTTACTTATCTTTAAGTTAACTTCATCTTTTTTAACTCTCTAAAGGTGATATCAATGATATGAAGATCTATTACATCCTTCTTGATGGAGTCAATGTCACCACTGACGGTTTCTCCTTTACTGTGGAGGACAAGGGTAAGAAATCTCCACTATAAAAGCCAGTTGCCATGAGGATGAAACAAATTGTATAAAATCTCTGTAAATCTACAATCACAGAAACACCTTTTGTTTCAGCAGTAATTACAATAAATTGAGGAAATAATTTTTGGTTGCACATTTAGTGGATTAGTGGTTTAGTGGATTGATTTGCTGTGTTTTCATCCTTTGGTCCAAGCACATATGATCAGTTAAAGACTGTTAGTGTTTCAGGATTGTTTACACTTGACTGTGCTCTTCCCAAACTTAACCGGATTCTTCTGAACCGACACCTAACTGAGAGCTGCAGTTCACTGAAACTAAGCCAGCTGTGTTTGCAGTCAGTGTGTGTCTGTAATTGGGAGGAAACTGTGAACTCCAGACTGATTAGTCAAGCAATGCCAAAGACAGCTTAAGCACTTCCTCCTTCATTAGAGACAGATTTATGTCATGTTTCCTCCACGTCTCATGTTTCCTCTAGGAGGTTAGCGATTACACTGGGGTCCATGGCGCAGATGGCCTGAGGCACCTCAATCTCCCTTAAATCTTTATTGGTCTCCTCATATAGACACACACGACTCACAGAAAGATCCAGTCTCTTAACAACATACCTCACTTCAGTCACCTCTACGCAGACAGACCTGACGTCTATTTATCTCCTTCTAATTGTCTCAGTGCAAACATGAAACGTTTAGGTTAGCGTTAGATGCTAATCGGCCAACGCTAATTTATTTAAGACATAAAAATAGCAATTAAACAAGCAAATTACTTTGATATTATTCACTTGAAAGTAATTTTCACATGTATGGGTGTTTTTTTTGTATTGGGCCCTTAAGATCCTGGTTACACTTATGGTTCCCTCCAAACTTTAATGTGACCTTACCTTTTTTTAGATTTTTATTCCCACAATTGTCTGTATTACCAACAGAACAATTCAAATTCACAGTGCATTAAAAAATGAATCTTTTTTCCTGAAGTAAAACAAGCATGTCTGTAAGATTTAGCCATGACAACATTTAGGCCCACTGTAAATACATGCTAATATCTGAAACACCACAACACTGATAGTTTGTGTTAATACTTCAATAAATATAGAACTGGAATGCTGTAGTTTTAAACCTCTATGATGAGTCTTTATCAAAATAGTATTGATTTTAAAGTAATAGCCCAAATTGTCCAGACTGCTGCTGGTCATGCGACTTCTGGCTTTAGTTGCTAAGTCAGAGAAGCTGGCCATCGAAATGGTTAATAACATTTCTAAATAAACACTGTGATACATGCAATATATATATTCTATATATTCTACATTTTATGAATGTAATTAAAACGTTCCCAGTTATTTGTTCCACTGAATTTTGAAGAAAAGCTTCTTTCCAGGACAAAGTTTAAATGCTTCATGCTAACTTTAGGACAGTCCCTCCACATTTACACACATGTCACAGACTAAAAAAGTTTAGTAGCTCAAAACTCAGAGTAACAGACAAAAAAGATGTGTTTTTATTGAATAAGATTCACAACATTTTTTAATTATTTAGTCATTTAAATGTCACAATAAAAGTGCAAGAGGGCTTATAGGGTACACAGGTTTATTAGGGGCTTTTCTTTCTTTCTGGATTGGCTTCAGTTTCTAAAAGACTCTCTCAGGATCCTGAGTTTATGACTGATCCAGAAAAATTCAGCTGAAGAATCATCATCTAATAGAGGGATTTTCAGCTCCAGTCCTGAGGGCCCACGTCCCACACAGATTCAACAGCTGAGGAGTTGGATTAGATGGGATAGAGCCGGGACCACCTGAAACTGTTCAGTGGGTCCCCAGCAGTAGATCTGAGGAACTAAGGTCTAATAAAAGCTAAAATACTCAGATCAGACTTGTTGTCTGTTGATTAGAGGGAAAACGTCTGCGTCCACAGCCATTCCTGCTCCACTGGTGCTGGGTGTCCATTGAGAAGAAGGTTTACCGTGTGGAAGAGGAGAGGCAGCTGCTGGAGGTCACTCTGAAGCGCAGAGGATACCTGGGAGAAACCTCATTTGTTAGTGAGTAGCTAACAAATGTTTAGCTAGACTAACTTAAGTATCTAAGTATTCGGTTCTTATGTTGAAAACTGAGTTATTGATAAATTTGCATCTAATTTCTGATCTGTAATTATATCAAAAAGGATGTAAAATGATTCAGTGAGTTTTTACTATTGCAACTCACCATTTTATGCTGGACAAACAGAGTTTAGACCCAGTTAAGTGCAGTTGCTGTGATGCAGTGGAAGTTTTAGACGGCCACAGTGCTGCAAAGTTCAGAGGGTTTTACCCAGTAAAGCTGTTTTCCTCATCAGCTGGTTATTAAGCCTTCATGAGATGATAAGAAATATATTATTATTAATTTTTTAAAGTGAAAGATCACATGACTTTAGTTTAACACCCTTAAGAAAAATTAGAGCGAATCTGGATCCCCACCCATCACTCGCTCTGTCTCTCACTCCTCATCTCTCTCTTTCTCTACCCCCCCACCTCAGCGATCAGTACAGTAGATGGCACTGCTGTACTCGGTCAGGATTTCCATGGCAACGCCCAGCGTCAGGTCCAGTTTAACCCAGGCCAGACCCGGGCCAGTTGGAGGCTGCGTATCCTGGATGACCAGTTGTATGAATCATCAGAGAGTTTCCAGATTGTTCTCTCTGAGCCTGTTCTGACTTTACTGGAGCAGCCGAGTGCCGCAACTGTAGAGATCATCGACCCACAAGACGGTACAAACACCTACACACACGACCTGCACATATAAAACTATGATTTAGCTCATTTATTAAAGGGTTTTTCCACAAAATTGCATCATTGAGAGGAAAACTCACCAAACATTGCAGTGATGGTGATCCAAAGTGACCATCCAAACCCACCAGTGAACCTTCACTTGTCTTCTGAGTGTTTATATGTGATGGTGATGATGGTAAGATAGTGATAAATATGAAAATCTTTTTTTTTTAATTATTTGAGGACTCTTTTTTTCTGTATCATATCCTGCATGTGTTTCTCCACTATAATAAAATAATAACTATAATAAAAAACCTGTCATAAAACATAAATCTCTCAGGAATCAGTCAGTGTGGATTCATAACCATTTCATATAATAACTGTCTGTGAGGGAGCTTTTAGAGGTGGACGTCTGGTTCCTATCACCACCACTGTGGACTGTAAGTTTCTCTACAATTAACCCTTTCACACCAAACTGCTCTGACTCTGTTTACAGCTTAACCAACTAATTAAGCACAAATATATAGAAATTCTTTTATTCTTTCATTTTCAGCTTTAGTTTCATTTCCAATTTCGAAATGACATTCAAATTGAGTAAATGCTGTACTGTGTGTGTGTGTGTGTGTGTGTGTGTGTGTGTGTGTGTGTGTGTGTGTGCAGAGTGTGCAGTATTTTTCTCTCAGTCTGAGCTGAAGGTGGAGGAGGATGTGGGAGAGCTGCTGATTCCAGTTCAACGCCGAGGAGACGTCAGCCAGGAGCTCATGGTTACCTGCTACACCCAGCAAGGTACCACACACATACAGTTCCGTCCAGTACAGTAAAGTTCGGTTCTTACGCTTTGCTCTGGAATTTGTTAATAACAAGCAATGAAGGCTAATAGAGCAATAAATAAATAAAATTCTAAGCAAATTCAGACTCCAATCATATCTTGTCTGATTGACTACACTTGATTTAAAGGGGGAAACTGTGTACATTAGATTATCTGCTGAACTGTTGCTTAATGGTGAATTTGTGTTGTTTGTGTCCTGCTGTTGTCCAGGCAGCGCGAGAGGCACCAGCCTAGGCTCTGTCCTCTCCTTCTCCGATTATATCTCTCGCCCTAAGGGCCGCTTCAGCGTCCTGACGTTCCACAGAGGAGAGAGAGAGAAACTGTGTCGCGTCCTCATCATCGATGACTCACTGTATGAAGGCCAGGAGAGTTTTAACGTCACGCTGGACCAGCCTATGGGCGGACGAGTGAGGGGAGAGCATCAGAGCGTCCGCATCATCATTCTGCCTCACGCTGATGATGGTAAAAGGAGCAAAAAGTGCATCTGTTTATTTGTTAAAGGGTCCATTGATAGATAAGACAGATAGATAAAGGGTCCTGATAGAAAAACAAACATCACTTTCCTGGAATACGAGAGTTTGATGCACAATGTAAACACTGGCTGTTTTAATGTAATATTGGCTCTTTAATTCTACAAAGGTCAGTTCTCATTGGTTGAAAAGTTGTGAAAAGTTGTCTACTCATGTTCTGGCCTAAAACTAGAATTTATTATGTTATTTGATATCAAGTATTATGTAATAATCTCCAGTGCAGCATTACTTCCTTCAGCTTCGTCAGTTTGAAACAATTCAGGATCCCCCGATCTGATTACATGTTTTGTTGATTTTCTAAGTGAAAATAAACTAACATGTTCCTCTAAAGAGAACACACTTCAATATCTTTTATTTTTTATTTCACAGTTTCACAGAGTTTATCGTATTGGACAAAAATAAAACGTATGTGAAATGTGCCATAACTCTTCCACAGGCCACATTTAAGGTTTTATATGTTACATTTAATGTTAAATTCAGAAAGTAAACAGTAAGTGTGCACTAAAATGTGCAGAAGTGGATGTGTTCACTTATTTACACATAGAAAAACAACAACATATGGAATTTTAGCAGGGGTGCACAAACTTTTGCCTACTGGCTAAAAAAAAGTTGACAGTCCTCCCACCTTCGAGATACATCATCAAAAGGGGGGATTTCCTAAACTCAGAAAGTCTCACTCGCGGGGCTGCTGTAGCTCCGCTGTAGGAGGCGAGTAGGCCTGTTTACGGCAGATGAAGCTTTGGTTACATTTCTCTTTCTTTTTTTGGCCCTTTAAATCTCCATTGCTTTGATATTTACCTCCTACTCCATCTGTGTGTGTGTGTGTGTGCGTGTGTGTGTGTGTGTCAGAGCCGTCTGTGTCCTTCAGTGAAGGTGTGTATGCAGTGGAGGAGAGTGCAGGTTCAGTGGAGGTTCAGGTCTGCAGGAGTGGATCTGATCTCTCTCAGCCAGCTTCAGTCACTCTGACGTCAGCCTCAACACAGCCTCCATCTGCTCTGGGTAACTGACCATAACATCTGCATATACACTATATGTCCAGAAGTCTGTAGACCCCTACTCCTCCAGTGTGTCTTCTGAAATCAAGGGTATTAATTGGGAGTTTGTCCCCCTTTGCTTCAGTACCAGCCTCTGCTCCTCTGGGAAGGCTTTACACTAGATGTTGGAACATTGCTGTGAGTATTTGATTGCATTCAGGCACAAGAGCATTAGTGACGCCAGGTACTGATGTTGGATGATCGGTTCTGGATCACTCAGGCTCATCCCAAAGGTGCTGGATGGAGCTCCATCACTCCAGAGAACACAGTTACACTGCTCCACAGCCCAATGCTGTGGGCCTTTATACCATTCTAGCCCACACTTGGCACTCAGCATGATGACCTTAGGCTCATGCAGCTGCTCCAGAGCATCCCATTCGAGTGGTCAATGCTTTTCTATGGAGATTATATGAGCTGTGAAAGCGCAATTGAGCAGCAGTGGGTCACCTTAAAGCAGCTGAAATCCTTAGTTAGAAGGGCAGTCTGGATACTTCTGGTCACATAGTGTACATCCAATATGCGCACATCCATTAAAGGTTATTCATCCGTCCATCCATACATCCATTACATGTTTTCATCCATCACTTTTCACAGTCATGTAACCTGTAACTCACACTGTCCTCAGCTGGCGTGGACTATGTGGCTGTCGGTCGCAGTGTTGACTTTGTGCCTGGCATATCCATGGTAAAAGTGAAGGTCTTCATCCTGGATGACGCTGGCAGTCCTGTGCTGGAAGGGGCGGAGCAGTTTCAGCTGGTTTTAAGTATGCCCATGAATGCCACTCTGGGACAACCAGTCAGAGCCACCGTCACCATTGGTGACTCTCAGAGTGACGGTGAGAGAGTACATCACATAAAACACTAGTTTGGAATACCTTGTCAAATTAATAGTTGTTGTTATTTTATTCAATATTAATTTACACACTGTAGCTTGAAATACTGTAAGCTAAACAACAGAATGTATTACGAGATATTTGATTCAGTATTTCAATGTGTTTGGGAACATCAATAAGTTATTAGATGATAAATGATGTTCTATAATTATCTATTTACAGTCATTTCTTGATAAGTTATCTACTCACCACATTTCAAATGTGAGACGTTTTGGATATTGATTTTATTATGGCTTCATTCTTAATGTTCTACAGTTCTCAGTTAACAGTAACAGTTATCATCTACAGTTTTGTTCATTATTCTGGACACACATAACATTTATGTACATTAATGCCCACTGCTGTCGGAAGAAAACCTCGTATCTCCATTTTTGTCATTTTTCAGTTTTTGACATAATTTAAAAATGCCTGTTGCCCTTTACATTGTATGTAAATTTCATGATGAATGGACCAAAAGAAACGGACCCAAAATTACTTGTAAAGACGTCTGGTTCTATTGACTTACATTGAAAGTGAAGTAAGTTTTTTCCTTCTCCTGTAAAGTTACCATTTTGGAGATATGAGGTTTATATACAGCGATATATATATATATATATATATATATATATATGTGTGTGTGTGTGTGTGTGTGTGTGTGTGTGTGTGTGTTTGTGTGCATGTGTGTGTGGGTATTAGGCCCGTCTCTGCAGTTTGCCCTCTCGGAGTACAGGGTGGATGAGTCAGATGGTCGTGTTGTTGCCATGGTGATCAGATCTGGCGACCTCACCCAAAGGTCACAGGTCAGGTGTTACACACGCCAAATCTCCGCCCAGGCCATGATGGACTATGAGGAGAGACCCGACACCGACCTGTCAATCATTACCTTTCAGCCAGGTGGGATTTTTGATTAAAGGAAAAGTTCAGTAAAAATGCAGTATTCAGTACCTACACTGAAAGCAGTGCAAACTGGCTGAGTTATTCTTAAGTCACTGGACTGAGGAATGTGAGCCTGGACAATTTATAAGGTTAAAGGAACGGGTCAGTGACTAATTAGGTTAGATAAGTCGATCAGCCAAGACATGTTTGGTGTCTGAAGTTTTGAACCGAAGCTACAAGGTTAATGTAGCTAATAAGTAATGGAAGCTTATGGAAATTATCACATCAAACGTTTTCTGTACTACAGGCCACAATGCTGTGTGAGCTGATGTTATGCTAAGTGTGTGGATGCTGGGTTTGCAGGCGAGCGAGAGCAGAGATGTGAGGTCACTCTAGTGGACGACTCGGAGTACGAGGAAGAGGAGGAGTTCCGTCTGGTTCTTGGGATCCCCAGTAGCCAATCAGCAGTGGAGATTTCACTGGGGAAACAGAAGGAGACCATAGTGAAGATTTCGGATCTCAGAGACAGTAAGTTTAACACATAAAACAACCTTTATTTTTATCATATCAGACTTTCTGAGGCACAAATACTGCAGATAAACGCAATTTGTTAGGTCAGTGTGTACCTCAAATATACCTTGTGTGATTTTATGGCGCTACCTGGTGGTGAGGAGAGGAATTACACTGGTAAAAGTACACTGGCTGTACTTCCCCTCATTTCCTTCTCATTTCCTTCTCCACCTTTAGTGCATTAGTGCTGATTCTCTGATCTCATCAGTTTTGTGCACCTTAAATGGCCCATATCTTGCATTTTCTGCTTATTTGCTTATGACATTTGTGTGGGTTTATGTACCATAAACGGTTAAATTCCTTTTCATATGTCCATTTTCCAACCTCTTTTTGTCCCTTAGAATCAAACAGGCTGCTTTTGTTACTTTACCTTTGAGACTGAAATATGTAAATTACTTCTGTTCTGATTGGCCGCCCTGTATTGTGCCTAATTCGAAAAGCAGGGCAGGCTGAAACACTCAATATAACTTCAAAAACAGTGTTTTCCATGAAACGGGCCTTTCAGAGATAAAGTTTACCACAATGGTTCCCTGGACTTTGGTTGGAACTTTTCAAAGTATGGTTCTTTAAAGAACCACATTTGCAAATGATTATGATTAGAGCTTCAGTAAAACTCTGCAGGAGAATCAGCAGGAGCTCATTAGCTCGTTGTACACTGCAGACAGTCTGACCCTTAACATATGTAATAGGTAATAAACATATTATTGTTATTTAGAGCATGATCATGAAATTTTAGCTGACAATTAATTAGCACATAAATGATTGTGATTAACCATTTAATTGCCGCTTTTTGTTCATTATATGCATCTATTAAGTGGCCAGTTTGGATTTTTAGCCATTTTGCTTCGTAACCATGTTTACTAGGTAGCTAAAACTGATATCACTGTGTAACTGGTACATCACACTGTCCCATAAATGTGTGTAGAGTCAAGTAAAGCCTGTATTTCTTCTTGAGAGTGAAAATTTAAGCAAAAAAAAATCTCATTTTGCTAGCATACATGCTAAAAACATTAGAAATGGCCATATAGATATCATATAAACAGACATTACTCTGTCCTAAACATGTTAGAGCACCAAGTAAGAAGTTAGAACTTGTTTTCATAAAGAACTGTAATGTCTCGATTAATGAATTTACTGCTTTTTTTGTTTACATTTATTTGCATTTATTCACATTTTGTTTGTTGCAGCTTAATATTGTTGTGAAATCTAACGACTGCAGTCAGCTTAAATAAATGTGATTAGATGATTATGTAATTATATATATATATATACAAAGCTAGTGCTGCTTCCAAACTTTTGGCCTGTAGTGTTTATTTCATTAAGGAGAGGAGAGTCCATTTAAGAGCACTGAAGACATTTATAAAGAAAACATTATTGAAATCATCTGTCCCTGTTTCTGCAGAGCCTGTTATCCGGTTCTCCGAGACACGCTTCACCGTGAAAGAACCGAAGAGCCCTGGGGAGATGGGGACTGTGCACATTTCAGTACAGCGTCTGGGAGACTCTTCCCGAACCTCCACTGTGAGAGTTCACACTCGGGACGGATCCGCCACGGCTGGAGACGACTACACTCCGGTCTCTGTGGGTGAGTCATGAGAGAGCAGTGGAATCAGCACACTCTCAAAAAAGATGGTTCTTCAAGGGTTCTTTAGCAAAGAAAATGGTTCTATACAGAACCATGAACACTCAAGGAACCCGTTGCATCATGAAAGTGTTCTTAAAATTGATAGAGAATGTGCTGTAGATGGTTCTATATAGAACCTTTTTGATAAGGGTTCTATATAGCACCAAAAAGGGCGCTACGAGCCAAAGTGTTACGAGCCAAAGAACGCTTTTTTGGTACTATACAGAACCCTTTTTGCTAAGAATGTAGCTGAATCAGGATCTGAATCAAAACTAGAGTGAGTAGGTAAATGCACTCTTAAAAATAACAGTTCCTCAATAGTTTTTCCATTTCGTGGAGGTTCTTTAAGATG
This sequence comes from Colossoma macropomum, assembly GCF_904425465.1. Classification (NCBI taxonomy): domain Eukaryota; kingdom Metazoa; phylum Chordata; class Actinopteri; order Characiformes; family Serrasalmidae; genus Colossoma; species Colossoma macropomum. Next base: position 36,945,022 of record NW_023494802.1, read on the forward strand.
GTTCCCCACACATTTGGTGCACATCACTCCAAAGAGGCCTTTTTGGCACCTTTGGTGAAGGACGAGTCTTCTGAAGGTGTGAATGATCTACTGTTGTCATCAAATCTCCATCAGTATCATGTTGATTTTGCATTTGAGGCTTAAACAGACGCACCTTCTTTTTGAGCCTGTGTGTGACGTTAATATGCAAAGATGTACGACATGGTCCGAAAAGATCCGCCTCTGACTTTTAAATGATTATTTAAGGCTTTACAGTGTGACTCGCAGCAGCGCACACTCACCATACTTTAGAGTGTTTTTCTCCTGACTCATGCGCTGCTGCATGTCTCATTACAGAGAGAGCATAATTAGTATTTTTGCCTTCTAATTAAAACCTATAGTGCTGTTCATGTGCTGTTAGCAAATAATGTGCTGATCATATATTGTAACAGAGGATGAAGTTCATTTGTACAGAATAAAGAGTTCTGATAGTTACACGTCTGTGGTGTGTGTGGTGTGTGTGTGTGTGTGTGTGTGTGTGTGTGTGTGTGTGTGTGTGTGTGCAGAGCTGCAGTTTTCTGAGGGTCAGACGCTGCATGTCGTAGAGGTGTACGTGCTGTATGACACAGAGAGGGAAACCAGAGAGACTTTCACTGTTCACCTCCGGCCCGACGACAACATGGTGGCTGATGTACAGGTAACACAATGTAAACATGGTTTTAAAATAGGGTTTTTGAAAAATTTAGCTGTACAACAGGTAATATAGTCAACTCTAATATGAATATGATGGCTTTATTGTCTGTGTATATAACACTGTTCACACTCATCAGACTAGGTGAGGTAATATTGTAGACTGCAGTGTTAAAGAGATTTGTTTTTGTGTCTTTAAGACTGCCATCATGTTATAAATGAGTTAATGTTTTTCATGAAATGGTAAAATGTCTCACTTTCAACATCTGATCTGTGTTCTATGTTCTATTGTGAATAAAATATGGGTCTATGAGATTTGCAAATCATTGCATCGCTGCATTCTGTTTTTACATATATTTACAATTTACACAGTGTCTCAACAAAGAGACAGGGTTTTGATGTGGCAGCATAGTCAGAGTTACTGTGGTCATTCATCAGTCAAGCAGTTGGCACTGTATATACACAAATACACATTTTCATGATAGAATCTATATAGAATTCTGCCTTTCTTTCTGATGCATTGTAATCCTGATGCATGTTGATTTTTCAGGATACTCTAAGGATTCTACAGTGGTCACCGACGCTGCTCCTGGACATCTGCCTTTACAGACTTCAGCTCCAACTTTAATCAAACCTCAGCTGAGCTGTCTCATTATTACCTTCAGAGTCCTTAATGAGCTGAATGATGTGTCAGAGTCGTGTTGGAGGTGAAACCTGTAGGAGGGCAGATCTCCAGGAGGAGGGCTGAACTAAAACATCCAGGGTTCTCAGACTAGAGTGTTCAAGCCTCCTTTTAAAACGTTCACAAAACATCTTTTTTCATCAGATGAGTGTAAAAGGGGGCTTAAGTATGTGTTTTTCTGTGTTTGATGTTTGTTACAGAACACTAAAGTGATGGTGTATATAGATGAGGGTGGTCCTGTGGGGGGTCTGACGTTTCCCGCTCCTCCTGAGATCATGAGTCTCCTGGAGTTTGAGACTGACCCTAATCCACACACAGTCCATATACACGCGGACCACCGACCACACCCACCTGCTGGATACCCGCTCGTCTGTCTGACTGTGAGGACACCTTACATCTCACTTCTTCCAATTCACCTAGCCAATCAGATCACAGGAGAGAAAGTTCTACTAGCCAATCACATTTTAAAAGAAAAAATCTACTATAAGAGCTCAAGAGGGAAAACTGCCAATCAGACTGCAGCATTGAACCAGCATTCAACCAGCCACTCAGGTTACAGGATTAAGGCTTGTAGTAGAAAGAAAGAGGAAATTTAATAAGCCAGTCAGAGTGCAGAAGGGAAAATTCAACTAGCCAATCAAACTCCAGGTATGACAGAATGGGAAACTCAACTAGCCAATCTGAAAGGAGAAAATCCAACTAGTCAATCTGAGCACGTGAGGTAAAAGTAAACAAGCCAAACATGCATGACTGTTCAATTAGCCAATCGGATCCCTGAATTCTGAAATCTGAATTATGAAAATATACATACACATAAATGTGAACAGTGACTCTGTATCTGTATGTTTTGTGTGTGTGTGTGTGTGTGTGTTGTGTGTGTGTGTGTATGTGTGTGTGTGTGTGTGTATGTGTGTGCGTGTGTTGTGTGTGTGTATGTGTGTATGCGTGTGTGTATGTGTGTGTGTCTGTATGTTGTGTGTGTTGTGTGTGTGTGTGTCTGTGTGTGTGCAGGCATGTGACCGGCGTCACTCTCAGTTCTCAGCTCTGGAGGCCATATGTGTGTCCGAGGGGCTTAACAGCTCTGTTTCTGAGTTCCGCTGGTTTGTGGGCGGGGCTGAGGCAGATGTGGGGCGGAGTCTGAAGGAGCTGGAGCAAGGTGTGTTCATGGCTCCGGTGCGGGACAGGCTGCTGGACGCAGTGTATTTCGGCTCTGGGTGGAGGGTGCAGTGTGCTGTGAGAGCTGTGGGTCTGAGTGGTCAGAGAGGACTGGAGCAATACAGCACCGTAATACACATCAGCACAGAGGACGGTGAGAAAAACACTCACAGACACAGAACAGGATGTTCAGTCATATATACATATATATATATATATATGTATATATATATATATATATATATATGTGTGTGTGTGTGTGTGTGTGTGTGTGTAATGATGTAATAATTGTATGGCCCATGTATATTATGCATATCTTTACATATTTAAATGTATGTGTGTGTGTGTGTGTGTGTGTGTGTGTGTGTGATTTCTCAGGCATGTGTCAGTCACACACTCCCGGCGTGGTGGGCGCGGAACCTTTTTCTGCTAAAATCCGCTACACTGGCTCTGAGGACCCCTCACACCTTCACCTCATCTCCCTCACCGTCAGCATGCCTCACACAGATGGTCTGTTTCAGTCCACTAGATTTTTCAGATTTTTACAGCTTTCCTCTCACCTCAAATACATCTTGCCAATCAGCCAACACATGTTTGGTGTCTGAAGTTTAGTTTTGCTCTGAAGCTATGAGGCTAATGTAGCTAACAAGTAGTAGAAGCTTATAACCCACTTATTAGCATTAAACTGCATAAATAAACCATCACACATTTGCCTCGAGATTTAGTGGTCAAAATGTGAAATCTTGTGGCCAGGGGCACCATGAAATAGGCAATGTCCACTTTTACAAAGAAACAAACTTCAATCCTGGTTGATTAACTATGTTTGGGGTGAAACTGTGAACATTTGATTTTTTTTCCAAACTATAAATGAAACATTTCAGAGCAGATATACTGAGATGCACATGTACTGGTACTATTTATGTTCTATATTCACATAGAATTTCAGTATCTGTAATAGTTTAACAGTGAAAAGCTGTATTTCTATATTTAACTGTGTTACTGACAGGCCTCCTGCCGCTGATCTCCACACGGCCGCTCTCCTGGTCAGTAGCTCTGAGCGCTGACCCGTCCCGAGTGGGGATCCACCGCTGCTCTAATCTGCTCCAGCGCTCGGAGGTCACCACCCGCTACGGGTTTATCTCCAACAACTCCACACGCGCACCCTCTCACGCACACAGCAGCGGCCTGTGGAGCCCCAGCACACACCGGTTCTATAGCAACCTGGACCTGGAGGCCTGCATGTGGACATTCCACGCTTATTACGACATGTCGGAGCTGCTCAGTGATTGCGGAGGCTCCATCACCACAGACAGAGAGGTGGAGCACGCACAGTCAAGAGTAAAGAGGTTTTAAGGGGCCTGTATCCAGTTTGACTAAGCTGCAGAAACAGCTTATCATGGTTGTGATGTCATGTGATTGCCCCTTCAATCTAAAGTCCTTTCCGCTGAAGCCATAAGGAGTTCTATAAACCCAAACTGTTTTTCAGTGAGAATCAAGATTGGGCAGCCAATTGAAACAGAGGTCCTTTACTAATATGAGCCTTAAAGGCACAGTGACCAAAACAAAGGCTAGGAAAAAATACAAGAATATGGGCCCTTTAAAGCCTCAAAATCTGTTCCTAGTACAATTACAAATAGTGATGTTGATGCCAAAACAAACATTTCCAATGTAAAACAGATGTTTTTAAATTGCCTCTCAAAATCAGTAGTTTTTGGTAATTAAAAGTCTGACATGACTGTAGTTATGTGTCTCTCACTTTTACATCTGAGATGTCTCTCTCTGTCTCTCTGCTCTCTCTCTGTCTCTCTCTCTCTCTCTCTGTCTCTCTCTCTCTCTCTCCCTCTGCTCTCTCTCTCTCTCTCTCTCTCTCTCTCTCCCTCTGCTCTGTCTCTGTCTCTCTCCCTCTCTCTCGCTCTCTCTCTCTCTCTGTCTCTCTGTCTCTCTGTCTCTCTCTCTCTCTCTGCAGAGTCTGGTGCAGTCGTTTGTTTCTCTGCGGCTGCCGCTCTTCGTATCCTACCTGTTCAGTGGCCCGTCTGGCTGGATGACCTTTGATCTTCACACTGAGATGAAGCTGACTTTTGTCTATGACACGTCCATCCTGTGGCACCAAGGCATCACCAGCCCCCCCGACACCGAGCTACGGGGTGAGGGTCTGTCTGTGTCTGTGGATGAGTTTGTGAATGGACTTTCTTGTCTCATAAGTCTCTTACATTCTCTCTCTCTCTCCTTCTCTCTCTCTCTCTCTAACTCTCTCTCTCACTCTCTCTCTCTCTCTCTCACTCTCTCTCAATCTCTATCTCTCTCTCTCTCAATCTCTATCTCTCTCTCTCACTCTCTCTCTCTCTCAATCTCTATCTCTCTCTCTCTCAATCTCTATCTCTCTCTCTCTCTCTCTCTCTCTCTCAATCTCTGTCTCTCTCTCTCTCTCTCTCTCTCTCTCACTCTCTCTCCCTCTCTCTCTCTCTCTCTCCCAGGCTCTCTGTACCCCACTAGTATGAGAATAAATGAAGAAGGCCGTCTGGTGGTCACTTTCAGAACAGAAGCTGGTTTCCGGGGACTGTTTATTCTGTCGCACCCAGGTAACACACCTTTGTTCTGTAGAAAATAATCCCCTAATCCACCTGTATTCCCTACATTATGAGATCAGGAGCACTGTATAAAACACTATTACAGGGAACAGAAGTGATCCCTAATCACTGTTCCCTACACTGGAGCACTACACAGGGCACTATTATAGCGCACAGAAATGGTGATGAGTACATAATTCACTGTTTTGTGAATTTGCCGCTCTGCGACAGTAACCTGTCATGAAAGTGGCCTTTTTACAAGAGACACATCTACAACCAATAGGGCACTATGGAGTAGTGCACTATTTGCACTATATAGTGAACAGAGTGTGGTTTCAGACAAAGCCCTTACTGACAGATGCTTTAATTTGAAAGACATTGACCAAATTGCAGAAACAGCCTATTTTTCATTCATCATGGTTGTGATGTCACAACTATGAACACAATTCCATATGACTGCTCCATCCATTCACACTGAAGTGATAAGAAGTGCTTTAAGGCCAAACTACTATTTATATGAGGCTTAAAACAGGGCAGCCAATCAGAACAGACGTCCTTTACAAATATCAGTCTCAAAGGTTCAGTAACAGAACATTATGTTGAATTATAAGGTATAAAAAGAGGTAGTTGGAAATGGTCACGTAAAAATGAATTATATGTTGTTTTGGTACATAAACCCACACAAATGTATATATCACTGCTGTCGGAGGAAAACCTTGTATCTCCAAAATCATAACTTTACAGGAGAAGGAAAAAACATACTTTACTTCTAATGTAAGTCAATGGAACCAGACTTTTTTCCAAGTCATTTTGGGCTGTTTCTTTTGATCTATTCCTCATGAAACAATGTAAAGGATAATGGATATTTTCAAATTATGTCAAAAAATGAAAAATGACAAAAACAGAGATATGAGGTTTTGTTCCGACAGCTCTTTAAAGGCTTAAAATATGTTTTTAACACACATATAAAGAGTGACGTTGATGTCAATGTATGAATTTATTTCCAAATCAAAAATATTCAGTGTAAAATCAATATTTCTGAAAATATGAAATGCTAACAGATCCAAAAACGCTGACCATTACACACACACACACCTCTCTGTGCACTCTCGTACGTTCTTCATCAGGTTCCTCTGTGCAGTCGGTGGTAAAGTGTGTGGATCACCCTGTGCTGTCCTTCTCTCTGTCTCTGCTCAGCACTGACTCCACCTTCAACCAGCCCACGCAGACATGGAGCTTCACCTCTCAGCACTCAGTGAGACACTTCACTGCTCTGAGCAATGAGCACCATCACTCTTAATGACGAAGTGTTTCTTCAGAGTTCAGACGTATTTCTGAAGCTGTGTGTGTTTGTGTGTGTCTGTGTGTGTCTGTGTTTCAGGTGCGCGATTATTCAGGCTCTTACAGTGTGAGTATGGTCCCCTGCGTGGCTCCGCCCACTGTGGCCTACACCAACCCACCTGTCTGTCATCCCCAACAACCAATCACCTTCAGCCTGGATGTCCGTTTCCAGCAGGTCAGCCTGTCCAGCACAAATGGAGAGTTTATGTGTGCAGTACATGTAAAATCACTCAAGGCTTTGACTGTAAACCCTCTGCTGTGCTGCAGGTGAGCGACGCAGTGCCGGCTGAGTTCACCCTGAACACTCGGCTGTATCTGATGGCTAAGAAGGAGCTGTGGCTGTCTGATGGCTCCATGGGCTTCGGAGAAGGAGCTGACGTTGTCTTCTCAGAGGGTACGAACACCAAAAGCACAACTGAACCACTCCCTGAGCACGACTGACTCTAGGACTGGTCGATTTATTTTTGGTCATTTATCAAAATCAAAGATTTTGTCGTTTTGAGACATTTGATTTGGAAAACATCTGTAGAAAATTTTCCTTTGAAGGACATGTATCAAGCATTTTTTCACTTTTAAATAAAAGACTTTGATATAGTTTGGAAATACTGTTAAATTGTTAATTCATGCCATACGGTCCATCTAATAAAGCAGCAAAGTTCATTGACACCTAAAAGACTTTTGATACTGATGTGCAGTCCAAATTCAGTCAATAACCCAAACACAACCAATGACCGAAACATAATCACCCCATTGTCCATCCTGTCCACACAAGTGACCCGACTTCCTTTATCATTTCCAGTACTAGTCATTCCATCCCTCCCTGAGCTCCACTCCTCTTGTTCTCCCACTCGTTCTCCCTCAGGTTCTCAGATATTCAGCCGTGTGATGGTGGACCCAGTGCTGAACCTCGGCTCCTCCTTCCTGTGCCGGGTTCAGAAGGTGTTCCTGTGTGCAGGCGCGGATGGATATGTGCCTAAATACCAGCCGGATAAGGGAGAGTTGGGCTGCCTGGCCGACTCCGCCGCCCTTACATACAGATTTAAAATACTGGTACAGAACCATAACAGAACTCAGTCATTGCTGCCTGTACGCGTGTGTGAGATAGTAATGTGTTCTGCAGTGAAGTTTGGATACGTTTGAGTCACTGTAGAAGTTTTGATTTAAAGGTTTGTGCTAAAATGCTTTAAATCTGTTTCTAACACACCTATAAAAGGTGAAGCTGACGCCTCTGAAAGTAAAGTAATGTAACAAGATTTTGGTGAAAAAAAAAAATTAAATGACTGTTTTTGATACGATGGCAAGAAATCCAAAATTTTAAAGGCCCATGTTGTGGACAACTGAATTTTTTTAATTAAAAAAGTTTGATGTAGTATAAAAACATTGCTAAAGTTTCAAAAGTTTCATGTCACAAAAACAACTCAACTTCCATATGTCCACCCATTCTGCCTACGGCAGTTTAGCTCCGCCCACTCATGCTGAAGTTAGAAGGAGTGTTTCAGCCCAGATGGCTTTTTGAATGAAGGACAATACAGGGCAGCCAATCAGAACAGATCTCAATTGTATATATATATATATATATATATATATATATATACACATACACACACACACACACACACACACATATATATATATATATATATATATATATATATATATATATATACATATATATATATATATATGTATATATATATATATATTAAAAAAATGAGATCTGTTCGGATTATATGCATAAAAGTATAAATATATATATATATAAATATGCCCATCTCTGTGTTTGTCTTTCTTCAGGATAAGTCTTCTCCACACACTCAGGACCTGGTGTTTGGTGGTGTGCCGTTTGCTGCTCAGTTGGCTGAAGACACTCCAGGGGCGGAGCCTCTTGTTAAACAGGCCGGCTCAGATGGCTTCAGCCTATCATCTGCCCCTCTTTTCCAGGTTAGTTCATCTACACTGATGTCTCACTAGCAATCTGTTCAGAGACTTTGAGTTTGTCTCCTTTATCTCATTAAAATCTCCTTCCAGAGGATCTGGTCAGTGTGCATGTCTGTGCTGGTGATGTGGAACTGGAGCGTTCTGTGTGCCAGCATGTTTCCCATCACTGTATAAAAGAAGCTCTGTGCTGCCTTTATTGCTGGATGCACTGTGATAGTTTCTACATTTTAGAATGCAGTTTACATCACTATAGAAACAATAAAAGGGGGCTGAAATGTTAAGTATATTCCTCTCTTGCTTAAACTGGTACTTTGTGACACAAAGAAAGAATAAAAAGTACAAATCCTCCGCTCTGTAAGTCCACAGCCTTTACATATCAAAAATAAATTAATATCAGCATTGAGAAATCACATTATTAGAGGAGAAGAGCAGTTTAAATGGCAGAAATACTGGTTTTTGCCTTAGGATTAAAGGATTATTGACCATTTTGACCATTTGCCATTAGTGTTCTTTCTTTTTCATGTGTTATTATTGTGTTTTTGCAGGCGGCTGCTGGTCGGCAGTGGTACATCCATGTAGTTTACACTGTCCGCTCAAGCAAGAGGAACGACCGTCACACCAGGAGTCTTAACTCTAAGGACCAGTATCACCACAGTGTAGCACCGTCCACCTTTAACAATACTCAGCTCAGGACCGGCTCTCTCAGACGCAGAGCAGCCGACGAGACCAAAGACGAGCTGATAGGGCAACAGAGCGGCCGTGGCACCAACCTCCAGCCCATCAGCCTTCAGAGGGCTCCAAGTGCTCTGCAGGTCCCCAGTAGAGAGGAAGCAGGTCTGGATCGGCCAGCAGGCGGAGCCTCTCTGGGGGATTCAGAGGAAACTGTATCATCGTTCCAGATGGCTGCGTTCGCTGTAGCTGTTGTGGTTTGTCTGATTGGAGTTACAGCGTTTGTGTGGATCTCCAGACGGCGCAGGACAGAAACCACAAAGAAACACACACACGCAGTTCAAACACGCCACACACACTCTTACGGACCCCACACACACTCTGGAAGCTGGGAGAGGCGGAGAGACACTGAGGATTCTGGGAACTCTGAAGTTTGACAGCTACTCTGCATTAGCATGGATCTGTCTGAGTTGCTATGCTAAATATGTGGTGATTTGGAGCCAAAGACACTGAATGACCGATTCACTTAAAGGAATAGCTGGACAAATCATGCTAACACAGCTAACAACGATGGGAAGCTGGTAGTAACACCAGTTAGCATAATGTCATTGATATAATGGTCATTGCTGGTTGCACGACTGCATTCACTTTTAGCAACATTAGCATTTTTGATTGAACGATTCCTGTAATAATAATAATAATAATAATAATAATAATCATCATCATCATAATCATAAGCTTTAAATAGCACCTTTCCCTTTCCTGCCACTTTATGATGTAATGAACAGTCATTGAGTGGTAGATACATTACAGGCCAGAAAAGGAGGCCTTCATGTAATATAGTGGCTGCTGCGAAGGTGAAAGTTAGACAGTATTTGATAAATTAAAGGGGATTTCATTAACCATAGAGAAATAAACTGACTCAGATCATAGTAACCAGAGGACACCATGTCTACAACACACATTTATAGTCACTTTATTTACTATCCAAAACCACCAGTGGCCCAACACATGTCTTCTGAGTTTTATATGTAGCAGTAAATCAGGAGAAATATGTTTTTTAATAGACTATTTTGCCTTATAACACCCTCCATATACCTCTCCACCATGAATGGATCCAAAACATACCATTTAGCCCAAAATCTTGTGTCCAAACTATTATAAAACAATATCTAAGGCAGCAGGCAGTGAATTCATAACCATTTCATGTAAAAACTTTCTGTAAGGGAGCTTTTAGAGGTGGACATCTGGTTCCTATCACTGCCACTGTGAATAATTCTGACTCGGTAAGCTTCTCTAGAACAGAGCGTTTCACACCAAACCACTCTGAATGACTCTGTTTACATCTTAATAAATTTATTTTGTAGAAATTTTGAACAATCAGGTGGAATTCCCCTTTAGGGAGAGTGAGTGGCTACCTAGTTCAGCATCCCGACAGTCTGGTAGAAGAAGCTCTTGCATCAATGGTCCGGACTCTGTGGTACCTCCTGCAGATGGAGGTATACGTTAAGGGCTGTCAGGGCTGTTTCTTTCATAATCATATAATATAGCTGTCATATATGTGTCTATGTGTGGTAAACGTGAACTTTTATAAGTATTGTCTAAATGTAAAAATGCACTCAGTTGTTAAGTAATGGGAAAGTAAATATATGTGTTGCTCCACAGATAATAAAGTGTTTTCAGCTGACGGTTAAATTCTTACTTGCAGTCATTACTGCCTGTATAATTTCTGGTTCATATATATATATATATATATATGCACCTCACATCTCACACTCACAGGGTGTATACAAATACTATATGATACATATTGTCCAATATGTAAAATTCAGCAAGTAAACAGTAGTTGTGCATTGTAGATGTGTAGTGTGAAGTGATGTGAAGTGTGATCTCTGTAGAGGATGAGTTAACTTAGACAACAAAACATTATTTAAAACACACACACACACACACACACACACACACACACACACAAAGAGAGAGAAAGAGACAGGGACAGAGAGCAAAAAAATAATAATCAGAGAAAAATAAAAGGAAAAAAACTCGCTGTGTTTGTCACTGGAGTGACGGTAGAGTGACAACTCCGGGACTTCGATAATCACAAGTATCTTATTTTTGAAGAAAGGCTTTACTAACAGTGTTTCAGAGGTAACATAAAAATTAAATAATAACAAAAATAATAAATTATTATTATTATGATTATTATTATTATGATTATTATTATTTGATGTATTTATGTATTCGTTTTGTCGTTATAGTGACATTTCCAGAACATCTCAGGGAAACTCCACTGATCACAGGACTCTTATTTTTGAAGCGAGGCTTTACGGACGTTGTTTCGGAGCCCCAAAAATCTACATAATAATACAAAATAATAAATGAGTAAATAAAAAGCGCCGTATTTGTCACAGAAGTGACGTTAGAGCTCTTTGCTTTTATTACTTTATTCATTTATTTATTTATATATTTTGACATCTCCGGGACGCCTCAGCGACTCTCCACTGATCAGAGGACTTTTATTAAGATAGGCTTTACGATCCTCGTTTCAGAGCCCCGAAAATTGGCACTTTTAAAATAATTAAAGTATTAAAAATAATGATAAAGAATAATAAGTGAGTAATTCGATTAAAAATAAAAGTAATAAGTGATAAAGCTGGAGTGACGGTAGAGGCTCTGACCTTAGAGTGACGCCGCACCGATCACAGGACTCTTATTATTGAAGCGAGGCTGTATATTTGGTGTTCCGCGGTGCTAAAAACGCACAAAACCGCGAAACCCATTAATGATCGGTACTGAACGGAACCGGCCGCGTGGCGGGGTCGGAGCTGCGTTTCCGGTGCAGTGTCAGTGACGCGGTGACGCGGTGACGCCGCTCCGGTCAGGTGACCGTGTGTTGTTGTGGCGCTGCTCGGTCTCCGAGAGTCTGAGAGACACCGAGACCCCTTTAACCGGAGCCCCTCAGACACACCGACAAACTAACAGACAGACGCCGAGCAGAAGCCGCGCGACCATGCTGGGCGAGATCCGCGCGACCCCGCAGTAGCGAGGAGGAGAGGAGCGACCCCGAGCGCAGCGCGCGGCCCCGCAGCGCCGTTATTATGGCCTAAAGCCGCGGCGGCGCTGCGCTCGAGACCGCGGGGATGGCGGCGGCGTGCGCGCGACTCCTCGCGCGGCTCCTGGCGCTGCTGCCCGCGCTGTGTCTCGCGCTGGCCGCGGCCGACCGCGAGGAGTGGTACACGGCGTTCGTCAACGTCACCTACGTGGACCCGGCGACGGGGCGGGTGCGCACGGAGCGCAGCGAGTACGGCCGCTACGGGGAGCAGTCGCCGAAGCGCGAGGCCCGCGGGGTGCTGGCAGCCGCCGCGTCGCCGCGCGAGCGGCACGTCTGCCGCCCGGGGACGCGCTTCGCCGTGCCGGAGCATACGGGCACCTGGATCGCGCTGGTGGCGCGCGGGAACTGCACGTTCACCGAGAAGATTCGGCACGCGGCGGGGCAGAACGCGAGCGCCGTGGTGGTGATGAACGCGGGGACGGCCAACGGGAACGAGACCATCACCATGCCGCACCCAGGTACGGTTACACTGTAACACTGTAATTCACTGTAACGCTTTAATTCACTGTAATACTGTAACACTGACACTGTGACACTGTTATTCACCGTAACACTGTAATTCACTGTAATACTGTAACACTGACACTGTGACACTGTAATTCACTGTAACGCTTTAATTCACTGTAATACTGTAACACTGACACTGTGACACTTATTCAGCGTAACACTGTAATTCACTGTAATACTGTAACACTGACACTGTGACACTGTTATTCAGCGTAACACTGTAATTCACTGCAACACTTTAATTCACTGTAATTCACCCTAACACTGTAATTCACTGTAAAACTAACACTGTAATTCACTGGAACGCTGCAATTCATTGGAACACTGTAATTCACTGTAACACTGTTTCACCTTAACACTGAAACAGTTTAACACTGACACTGTGATTCACTGTAACACTAACACTGTGATTCACTGTAACACTAACGCTGTGATTCACTGTAACACTAACACTGTGATTCACTGTAACACTAATGCTGTCATTCACTGTAACACTGTAACACTAAAGAGGTTTTTAAAGGGGCACTCCACCCTAAAAGTTTTTAAAGGGGCACTCCACCAGAATTTCTACATAATTAAATGGTTAAGATGTAAACAGAGTTGTTCAGAGAGGTTAAGTGTGAGATGCTCCGTTCTAGAAAAACTCAGAATTGTTGACAGTGGTGATGATAGGAACCAGACGTCTGAAGAGTTTAATGTTCCCTCACAGAAAGTTATTACATTAAGTAGTTATGAATACACTGACTGATGCCTGAGATGTTGATTTGTGATAAAGTTGGAACAGACACAGCAGTGCCATATTTAAACTATGAATCAAATCATTTAACATTTACACTCTGCCCTGCACCAAATCCAATTAAACAGCCTAATTAAACCCTCTTTTTAGTCAAACCAGCAGTTGGGAAGTGTTTCTAAGTATTGTTGATATCCGCAGTACACTCAGAAAAACATATTGTGACACATTTTGATGTAATTTATCATGGTAAAGATAAATATTGTCATATTGCCCTGATGCTATAAGGTTAATAAATACAGATGAGGTATTTGGCTTCCTAGCAGTAATGTTAGCTATCTGGCTTCCGTCTGCATGAGCCAGCAAGAAGGGAAGAAGTCATGTCTTCAAAAGCTCCTCCCACCTTCAAAATACATCATCAGAAGTTTCCAGATCTTTAAACTGGAAACTGGTGAGGAGGCATGTTTACAACAGATAGTGATAGTTAGATTTTTCATTTTGGGTGGGGTGCCCCTTTAATAAGCACCAGAAACATGCGGCATTAGAGCTGAGCAGAGACAAGCTCCGCCCCTGAGGTTTGGGTCAGGAGACGTTGACTGCATCCCTGAATCACCCTGTTAACCGTAAACCTCCCTCGCAGATCTCCTCCAGTCTCAGACTGGGCTCATCAAACGAGCCAGTCCAGTGTGTTACTGACGCTCCTCAGCTGCTGTGCTGAGACCTGACGTCGATTCACACTGGGCTCCAGTCATCAGTATTCCAGCTGTGTTTGGGATGTGTCCACTTCTCTCACATCTGGGAAACATTGGAAGTCTGCATGTTTTAAAGGAGGTGTTCAGGCTCTCGACCACATCCGGACCTTTAACCCTGTTAATCCCGAGCCTGAAGGTGGCCACATCGGCACGGGCCCTTCTGTACGTCTTTGTCTGGGTGTAAAAGGCAGAAGCTGATCTTAAAGAGGAGCAGTCTGGGAACTGACCGCCTGCTCAGGCTCTGCAGAGCGGAGGAGGTGTAGACATCCGTTTTCTCTCTCTGTCTTTCATCTGCTGGTTAAAAGTCAAATGTGACAAATGTGCCCCCCCCCCTTTACCCTGAGGATAGCCGATCAGTAATAAAAATTACAGATACAGTTTGTTTTTTTGCTGTGTGATGATATGAACAGTCATACAGTGTCAGAAAAACATATTCAGGTGTATGGATGACTTAACAGCTCAACACAGCGTGAGCACAGTGCTAACTGGTGGAGTGCAAGCTTCCATTACTTGTTAGCTACATTAGCCTTGTAGTTTTACATATTGAGTAACATGTTTGTAATTATATCTCTCTCTCTCTCTCTCTCTCTCTCTCTCTCAGGAACGGGTGATGTGGTAGCGATCATGATCCCGGAGCCCAAAGGGCGGGAGCTGGTGTTGCTGTTGGAGAGAAACATCACGGTGCAAATGCACATCACCATAGGAACGAGGAACCTGCAGAAATTCGTCAGTCGCACCTCCGTCGTCTTCGTCTCCATCTCCTTCATCATCCTCATGATCATCTCTCTAGCCTGGCTCGTCTTCTACTACATACAGAGATTCAGATACGCCAACGCCAGAGACCGCAACCAGGTACACTCACACACACACACACACACACACACACACAGACACACATCTACACACCTCATCAGATATGCACACACACACAGGTTCATTTCTTTATAAAAGATCATGTCCCATATGTTAGTACCTACACGTAATAATAGTGGACAAAAAATATTTTTATATGTGCAGTATACGGTATTATACGGTATTATATGTGCACGCACCTATGTAATAATATATCCCACATATATATAAGTATTTATATGCAATAATAACAGGTCCCATATCTAGTATATAAGTGAGTATCTATATTTAATTAAAATATAAATCATTTATCAATAAATTGGTATATAAATGAAATAAAACAATATTTTATTATTTATATTTTATTAATGTAAAAAAATTAAGTTTTCAGAATAACACTATGAAAAGAATAGCTGCAATTAGAATAAGCACACAGTTCAGTGCACACTCATAACAAGACGAATATCTGCACAGACACTCACATACAAACACGCACGCACGCAATCTACCACCAGCATGTGCAGCGGCTCGTAGCCAAACCGTGATAAACCTAATCACGCTGTCAGCTGTGAACTGCAGTAAAAGTTTCCAGCGTTTCTGGACCTGCAGTGTGTTAAAACATGCCACGAGGCTCCGACGTGCTGGTCCATCACATTCCTTGCTGTTTGTAAGTGTTTTTAGCAGCACATTGTTGGAGTGGGTTTCTAAAGTTTGATTACAGGGCAGAGAGCTAATCAGACCTGCAGCCGGTGTTCAGAGAGACAGAGAGAGAGCGAGAGGGGTCGTTTGTGTGGTTTCCTATGCCGTTTGCTGTGGTTTACTGTTTTATTGCCTCAGCTCTCCTCTGATGGCGTCTACAGTAAGGGTGCAAACATGCATAATGGTGTCTAGTCAGCTGCCTTGATTTGAAGTTAATTCGTGTCAGCCTGGCATGCATAGTTAATTATAACAATGTTTAATAAAGCAATGAATATTTTTCATATGTGAAAATCAAAGAAAACAAAAAATGCACGGTACTTGTTTTTATTTTCTATATTTCCTTACTGTGTAAATAGTTCCTTTGTGTTTTCAGTGTATTTTTGAAGGAGAATTCCACCAATTTCCTCACAAAAAAATTCAGCAAGATGTAAACAGAGTCGATCAGAGTGCTGTGATGTGAAATGGTTCGTTGTAGAGACTCAGGTTTCTTTACAGTGGTGAAGATAGGAACCCAGATAGGAACACACATATGGCCATTTTATTTACTGTGTAAAACCACCAGTGAACCTACACGATTCTTCTGAGTTTACATTTGAAATGTTGATGATGGTAAATGAGTAATAAATCTTAAAAAATAGGTTTTCACTGGGGACGATATTGGCACCTTACTTCGCCATGAATGGATGCAAAAAATGCACTTTTAGGACAAAAGTAAATCCCAAAACTGTCATAAAACAGTGTTTCAGACATCAGGCAGTGAATTCATAACCATTTCATATATAACTTGCTGTGAGGGAGCTTTTAGAGGTGGACGTCTGCTTCCTATCACCACCACTGTGAACGGTTCTGAGTGTGTATGTGTATCTAGAACAGAGCATTTCAAACCAAACCACTCTGAATGACTCTGTTTACATCTCAAACATTTGATTATGCAAAAATAATGAAATAATGAAATAAATAATAGATTTTGTAATAAAAGTTGTTTTCTTGAATTAAGTCAGGGGGAGAGAGAGAAGTGTAAATTACTGAGAGATGGTTGTTAATAATGTAGTAATAGCGCTCCTTATCTGTCTTTTCTCTGATTGCTTTTTGTTGAGACAGTAAATTACTTTACTGGCCACAGTTTACTTTGTCAACACTGATAGCACTGAGAGAGAGAGCGAGAGGAGGAGGAGGTGTGGATGGATGATAAGGTGTGATGCTGACTGTTAACAGTTCTTTCTTTTTTTCTGCGTCTAGAGACGACTTGGTGATGCGGCTAAAAAAGCCATCAGTCAGCTCCAAGTTCGGACTATAAGGAAAGGAGACCAGGTGAACAACATATACATACATATACACATAGGATATACACACGTATTCATATACAGTACTGTTTAGGCATGCGCAGTGCCATGTAGGACATGAAGGGGCAGTATCCCTCAGCTGGAATAAAAATCCCCCCCCCATTGCTTTTCCTTGTAATTTTAAATGTCTGATTACAACACTCTGAGAAGCGTATACAGTGCTGTGCATGAGTCAGAAACCACCCTTCATTTAATTTCTAGTCAAAACAGCCATTACATTTACAGCATTTAGCAGATGCTCTTATCCAGAGAGACTTACAGAAGTGCATTGTTGTCTACTCAGAGAATGAATCCTAATCCTGAGTCCAAACTACTGAGTTTAGACACAGCTAGAAACAAAACCCAGTGCTCATACATGGAAAGAAGGAATCAAACATAGCATAAGTGCAATACAATGCATTTCAAAAAGTGCTTAGATTAGTGCTCGCTTGAGTACTTCATAAAGAGATGGCGACAATAGCCTCATTTACATGCAGCCTGATAATCCGTTAATAATCCGACCATGTAAACATCTCGGAATAGTCTAGTCTGATTGAGGCCATTCGGAATACAGTTTCTATCTGATTGAACGAGGTGGGTAATCCTGTAAATAATCTGTTAAACAGAAGAATAATATCCATGTAAAAGCCTGTATCTGATTACATTCCCTATCAGAAAGTTTAAGTCCGTTCTGATCATGTTCGTCACGTCATAGTGAGAGTTTATAACATTCAACATGGCGGAGCAGAAACTGGTCTGCAGAGGAGACGAAGTTTATGCTCTGATCTTTAAAAGACGGCGGTGGGACGGACGTCCATCTTATGTGTCTCAGAACACAATGTCTTCCTCTCGGCCTTCTTTAATAAGGACATGTGAAGTATGTTTTCCTGAGTCTGACATCATTTTAAAGCATTTAAAAACACAAGCACTGCTCACTGCTGCTCATCTCACTCTGACTGGACTTGCCTGATGGTCGCTGTCATGGTAACATCTACCCCAAGTGGTTCTCCACGCATGTGTGTAATTTTGGATCAGATTACTTGTAGTGTGCATGTTGAGTAGAGAGAGTATATAAAGTCCTCAGTCTTAATCTATAATCGGAATGTATTCCGTCGGTTTGGCAAAAATCTTTACATGTAAACCCAGCCAGTGTGGGAATCTGCTGTTCAGACAGCCAGTAAAAGTGTGTTCCACATGGGCGCTTGTCTTCCATGCGTCCTGAAGGATGGCAAAGGACTCAAGGTATGGATTACGTTTTAACCATTGCCGTCAGGTAGAAAGGAACTGGTCCGTTTCTGGCTTTGCAGGCAAGCATCAAGGCTTTAAATCTGATGTGGGCAACTACAGGAAGCCAATAAAGGGAACACAGCAGTGGAGTGGCATTAGCGAATTAGCTAGATTGAAGACAAGCCATGCTGCTGCATTCTGGATCAGTTCCAAGGGCCTGATGCCCCGGGTGGGAAGACCAGCCAGGCAGCCTTGAGATGACAGGACTGAACAAGCACCTGGGTGGCCTCCCGAGAGAGAAAGGGTCGAATCCTCCGGGAGTTGTAGAGGAAAAACCTGCATGGCTGAGTCAGGTTCGCAGTGTGAGCTGAGGACGATAACTGTACATCCAGAATCACGCCAAGACTTCATCTTCAGATGGAGTTCTCAGACAAGTTGGTAAGAGCTTGATGAGGAGCTGTAGTTCCAGGGATGAATAGCAGCTCAGTCTTGCAAGGGTTGAGCTTCAGGTGGTGAGCTGCCGTCTGTGAAGAGATGTCAGTCAGACATGCTGAGATTAGACTGGAAACTTGAGTATCGGAAGGGTGGGAAGGAAAGCATTAGCTGGGTGTGATCAGCATAGCAGTGGTAGGAGAAGCCATGAATGCATATTACATCACCAAGAGAATGAGCGTAGAGTGAAAAGAGAAGAGGACCCAGCACTGAGCCCTGTGGGACACCAGTGGAGAGCCTGTATGGAGCGGATGTGGACCCTCTTCATGTTTTCTGATAAGAGTAACTCATCCAGATATGACTCAAACCACTTCCAAGTGCAAGGAAGGAGAAAGTGAAAAACACAGGAGTTTCCAAAACTAGAGTTCAAAAAATGATGAAAAGCTACAGAGAAAATGTGACTGCCCCCATCAGATAAACAGCACTTAAAGCTCTCATCTTTGAGAGAGGAGAAAATCAAGCTGCTTCAGATCTGAAGACATTCTGTCCATCCTTCCACTGTGAGAAGACGACTTAGCGCTATGGGTCTAAAAGGATGTGTAGCTGTCAAGAAGAACCTCACTGAGAAAAGGAGACGGACACATCAAACAAAGAAGCCAAAAGTGTTAAACCAACTTGTAAGACTGAACTTTGGAAGAGTGGAAAATTATCCATGCAGTTTTCTTTGAAAACTGAAGGTGACTCTCCAGAAAAGAATGGGAGATGCAGTAAAGAGTGGATGCATTAAACACTGAGAAAGTATTCTGTGTCATTTTTGTTAAGTATGTTTTTGCTTTTTTTGCTGATGTTGAAAAAGGAATAGCTTGTGCTTATTTACTGTTTGACTGGACATTAAATTAATGAAGGGAAGTCTCTGACCTTTGCCCGTTACTGCAGACTTACTCCCAGTCATAACAGTAGCAAAAGGATAAAGTGAAATTTCGTTTAACAGTTTGTGTTCATCAGTTATAAGCTAACACTAGGGGTGCGGGAAAAACTCTATTCTTAGATGCGTCGCGATGCGGACGTGAACGATTCTGAATCGATTCACAAATGTCAAAAGTCGATTTTCTAAATATTTCATTTATAATGTAATGTTGACGGAAGGCAAAAGGCGGAACTGTAAGTGCGGAAGTGCAGCGCCCGGACAGTCTGAGGAGGCACATAACAAAAACACAACTTGATGAGCGAGAAATCCGACCGGCTCCCTCTGCATTAAAGCCAGGTTAGGTCAGGAGTCTCAACCCAAATGATGAGAAGAGCCATTTTGCCTTTCAACAAAGTCAAACCACCTTGGGAGCCACAACATTTAATGCCCAGTATGTCTCAGTGTGTGATAATGTCCTAGTATGGGCTAAAAATATAAACGAGAGCGCAGATTTACTCCGCTCTGCTTTAAGCTTTAGCTATAGCCGCTTTCCTCCCATCTCCGCCAGAAAACTTTTCTTCAAAACTAGAAGAGTTTCTTATAAAATGTCTCAGCATCCGGCTGTTTTACGAGGCTGAAGTCGCTTCTCATTCGCCAGCTTCTCATTCTAATTTTCCCGTTCCACCTTAAATTCTGCCTTAGGCGCCGAACTGCCGCACCATTTAAGGTGGAACGGGAAAATTCGAAAGTTCATTTTCGCAACTTTTTTTTAACTCTCGTTGCAGATTTAACCAACCACGCTGCTTATAAATGCGAATAAGTCCTTCAAATGTTCGACTTAATCGTTGAGAACCAGGGCTTACGCGCTATGCTGCACTCTTTGGAGCTGAGATTCAGCGTCCAGTCTCGAAAATAACAACCCATCGCCCCCCCAACACACACACACTCTCTCTACAACGAGACCAAACCCAAAGTTATAAGATCACTAAAGAAAACGGGAAGGTTGGCTGTAACGCGCTGCGTGGACACCCATCACCACTGGATCTTATTTCAGGGCAACAGCGCATTTTATCACAGATGAGTGGCAGCAGCGGCTCTAAATGAGAGCCTTCTAGTTCACTTGCCACATCACTTCCATTTGATTTATTAATAAAAGATATTTTAGATATTTGAAGCGAAGTATTTGTAGTGATCCATAATGCATTTACATTATGGATCATTACAAATACTTTGCTTTAAAACTACCAAGTCCTCAGACAGTGAGAAAATAGAAATCCTGTATAGAGAAAAAAGATGCATCAAGATGCATCGATAATCGTTTTATAATCGCATCGCGGCCCTCTGAATCGTAATCGAATCAAATCATGAGGTGCCTGAAGATTCCCACCCCTAGTTAACACTGTAGAAAACAAATTATTAAACGCTTTATTTATTTTTTATTTTCTCAGATGGACTGATACGTCTGCACAGTAGTATATGGGAATTCAGTTTGTGTAATTAAAATTGATTTTATTTTTATGTTTATTTTGTATGTTTTCATTTTATTTGGTCTGTTTTCATCATGCCTCTTGTGTGTTTTATTTGCATTTGTGTGTGTGTGTGTGTGTGTGTGTGTGTGTGTCCCTCCCTCCAGGAGACGGAGTCTGATTTTGATAACTGTGCGGTGTGTATTGAAAGCTATAAGCCCAACGACGTTGTGAGGATTCTGCCCTGCAGGTGAGAGCGCCGTGGTGGATTTGTACACTTACACACTCACTTTCTGTCCTGTATTCTGTCTCTCTGTGTTAAACACTCTTTCCTCTACTCTCCTCCAGGCATCTCTTCCATAAAGGCTGTGTGGACCCGTGGCTGGTGGACCATCGGACCTGTCCCATGTGCAAAATGAACATCCTCAAAGCGCTCGGCCTCACGGTAGGACCTGAATTAGAGACTTTCTGTCCGTTTCAGTACGGCTCTCATCACTGAGGCCTTATTACTTTCTCTCAGGAGAATCTCCAGTGCGTCCCTTTACTCTATAACGGGTGCCTAATCCTGGTCCTGGAGATCTGCCACCCTGCACAGTTTAGCTCCAACCCTAATCTGACACCTGATCCAGGTAATCAAGGCCTCCAGGGACATCTGAGTGTTGCAGCCAGGCATATTGGATCTGAACTCTCTAGGGTGGAAGATCTCCAGGACCAGGATTGAGCACAATATTATGAGATCAGTTTGAGGCTGTTAGATGAGCCCTCAGAGGGGTGAGAACATAATTTATCTCAGCTTGCCATGAACTCTGCAATCTGAAACATTTCCCTTTTCAAAAAAAAAAAAAGTCAAAGCTGTTTGGAAGCCACAGCAGTAAAACACCTTAAAACGTTTCATATTTCATAACTATAACGTTCAATTTGCTATGTTCAAACAGCGCTTTAGGTCCATCTACGCCATCTGTCATACATGACTGCTGATACAGCTTCTTTACTCTGATAGCTTGCTAGTTAGTGGTCAGACTCCCTCAAATGTTGACTGTCTCACAACTTGACTCAGATTCAGTATAAAATGAAAAGAGTTAGGGACTTAGGGGTGCACAGAAGTTTCTGTCACCTAAATATTTCTGCCGAAAATGGTAAAAAATGGCACGTTCTGGTTTTCTGTTAAAAGAGAAGTACGTTAGCCTGAACCAACTGGCAAATCACATCCCACAGATTAGATTACACATCTTCTCACGATCTAAATCCAGCTCAAATCGTGTTTATAACACTGGCCCAAACATCTCGTTCTGGGCCCAGTGAGAGCATAACCGCTACTGCAAGATCAGCTCAGTCATATGAGAGTCATAGGGATTTGTGAGTCATTTTAATTCTCCCTCAATCTGCACTGTTAGCTTACAAAAACAGGCTTTTTAGGCATCTAAATCAGGGGTGCCCAGCTCTGGTCCTAGAGGGCTGGTGTCCAGCACAGTTTGGTGAATTACTGGCTCAAACACACCTGATTACACATCTGTCATTTGGCAGATTTAGTGGGTGTTTGAGCAGGGAAACTACCAAACCATGCTGGACGCTGGCCCTCCATGACCGGAGCTGTGCACCCTGATCTAAATGGTTATTTATATATATTGTTGCTGTTGGAACAAAACCTTGCATCTCTATTTTTGTCATTTTTTTTTATTAGACAATTTCAAATGACAGCCAACCTTCAGAATATGTTATCATTTCATGATGAATGGAGCGGCAGAAATAGTCCAAAATGACTTGTTACATTGACTTCTATTACAAGTTAGAATAGTTTTTTCTTTCTCCTGGAAAGTTACTATTTAGGAGATGAGAATTTTTGTTCCGACAGCAGTGATATGATATCTATAAGAGTCCAGTATTGATGCATCCCTATGTTTTTTACTGAACTGCTTTCACTACTGATGCGTGCTTTATCTGTAATGATCTCTACTCAGTGGTATTGGATTCCATGGTTGCGCTCTGCTGAACTGAAGTGCTTCATTGTGCTTAATCCTGTGGTTGCGTCTAGTGCAATTGTGCTTATCAGGCTGTTATCTGATTATCTGACTCTAATCCAGTTACTGTGTTGAAATCTGTGGTGTTTAACTGTGTGATTGTTTCTAATAGTGTTGTGTTTAACTGTGTGCTGATTGCCTGATTCTAGTCAAATTATTGAACAGCTTTAACTCTGATTAACTCTGTCTGTGTCTGACTCTGTGATCTCTGTCGTCCAGTCGAGCGCTGAGTGCTTAGATGAGCTTCCTCTGGACTATGACCTGGCGGTGGGGGGCGTGGCCCTGAACGCCATGGTGATGAGCGATGACGTCATGGGCGGTGACGTCGCAGTGGGACGTGACCCAGGGATCCGGATGGTGGGTCTCCCTCAGGTCCTCCTGGACTCTGAGCCCATGTCTGAGGACACCATGACGACGGAGCAGAGTGAGTCTCATGCCTCTGTTTGGTAGCATCTTTTGTTTTTGTATCTAGTCTTTTAACGTCTGGAGTAGATTTTAACCCGTCTAGTGTGCTAATCTGATAGATTGATTGGCTCTTTTTTAATGTAGATTTTGATCACTTTACTGTATGAGTCGTAAGAAATCCTTTTAATGTGTTTTTACACCATTTTAATCATGTTGAATGATGAATGGATCATTGATGAATGGATCAACAGAAATGGTCCTCAATTACCGGGAATACGATTGCATAACTCTGCACATTAACATTGGTTATATTCACAAATCTCAGTCTCTCCAGGAATTTGTGATCACAAATTCACACACATTTAACCAACCCTCATAATTTTGTCCCATCACCCCATTATTTCCCCATTAAATGGTTATTATGATAATGATAAATGATAAATAAATCATATAGATGCTTTCACAGTTATTGTAAGCATACAGCTTTTGCACTATGTGCTGGGAAGTCATGGATAATGCAGGGCAAACCAATTTCCAAAGCTTTGGCATGAAGGCAGGTAGGAAACTGTTTTGTGTGCCATGATATTATCGATAATCCCCATTTTTATCATGATTTTAAGAAAATATCCAAGAAAATCTCACATCTATCTAAGAAAAGGCTCACAATTATCACACATTTCTACAGTTTTATTGTGAAATAAAGTGCAAAGATTGAGAAAGGCTGGTGCAAAATCCAGCACTTTGAGCCTCCAACTATCAAAAAAGGCTGCAGGATCCTGGAGGCACTGAAATATGAATGTTAATCAGCATTTTTTCCTTCTCCTGTAAACTTCCTGTTTCAGAGACGTGTGTTTTTCTTACAACAGCAACAGTAAAGACAGATCTGTGTGCTGTATTAAAAAGCTCCTGTCCCCTCAGGCGAACTCCAGCCAATAGCGAGCGGCAGTTCTGAAGCATCACTCGCGATGGGGGCGGGGCATTTAGACATGGACATGCATGTGGAGGATGTGAAATGCTGATTGTGCCACGGACGCTCAAACCACACACCCACAGACTGAGTCGCCCACGGCAACAGCCCCATGGGCGGGGTTTAACACGTGTGCTGTTCTGACAGAGCTTCCGGAGGAATCTCTCAGCCAGTGACATCACACTACGACATCACTGCCTGCTGCACTCTGACCTCTCTTTCTCTCTCTCTTCTCGTCACTAATGCCAGATCTCTGATGGATCCTTTTGTAGCAGAAGGATCCACTCCAGTCCGTTTACCTTTAGATTAGAGTGCGTTCTCCCGAGTGTACACTACACTAGCACGAAAGGCAGTTCATTCTCAGCAGACAATCTGCTCCGTTCTGCTCGACAATCAGACCGTTTTTTTTCCCCATTCCTCCACAAAGTCTCCTTCCATCGCGTCTTTTCTGGAACAAATCCGAAAAACAAAACGAAAACAGTGTTTATTTTTCTATAGAGATGCATTTGAAGTGTAAACAAAGTGCAGTATTTGAAGACGCTTTGGAAGTACTGAACTGCCGTCTTTGATGAGGGGGAAACAAGTGAAGGTGTTTACACACTAAACCCGTGACTCGAGTATTCAGCTCGCATGAGAAGTGTTAGGGTTTATTCCCGGAAAGTGCTCTTTCGCTCTTCGGACTCTGCGGACCACAGCATTTCATACGACTTTACAGCATGAAGCAGCAGGCCTTAAACACCTGTGTTTGTATTTAAGTGGATTCCATTTAAGTTTGTAACTCTTGTTCTTCCACATCTTAATTTTATTGTATATTGTAAATAGAAGTATTTTGTCAACCTGATCCTCCTTTTGGGTATTTTTTTTCCTCATTCTGCTGGTGTCTATCATGCACTTCATCTAGTAGGAGGTTGTAGTTCATTTGCAGATTTAACTGGGTCCTGATTTCACACTCAGATTTCTTTTCAGAGTTTGCAGACACACACTTGACTGACCGTGAATTACTTGCACATACACGCCCTGCATTCACTGAGCACCAACACCTACATGTTCACCGTCAACATGAACCCACCACATACATGCAGTGACGGTTCTAGAGCTGTGCAGGGCACAGAAATCGACCTCATCGGATCGTTTCGCCATATTGGCAGGGTTCGTTCTTTGCTAATGTGCTACACGTACCCATATACACTGCAGGAGCTTAAAGAGATCGCTGTTTTATTGTGTTTTTTTAAGACTGTTGTGCTTAAAGCATTGATCAAATGAGAAAAAGTGTGTTTCTTAACCTACTCTGAGGGATTCCAGACAGGGGTATATGGGTACATTTTTTCTTTTAACAGTGTGGATCAAACAAACTCCCAAAGAAAGACTCAAGCAATGATCTGGTTATGCTGCTGTTAGCACCTCTTTCATTCCCAGATGTTTTTCCTAATTTAGCTTTACAGGTCATGTCTACAGTTTAAAAACAGATTTTCAGCCACTGTCAGATTTAACCCCCGTTTTGTACTTCACCTCGTAGCTTTTAACTGGAAAACAGTCAGTTTGTGAAGTGTTGGGTAACTCATGGCAAACATGATACATTCACTGAATGCTTTTGAAAGTTTAGTTCAGCTGCTGGCAATAATTTTTACTGTGTTATTGGCATATTTTACTCAGTTATTGCCGTATTTCACTCATCCACTGGTTTATTTAACTCAGTTATTGCCGTATTTCACTCATCCACTGGTTTATTTAACTCAGTTATTGCTGTATTTCACTCATCCACTGGTTTATTCAACTCAGTTATTGCCATCCACATGTCAGTCAGCTCAGCCAGTGTTTTTAGTGAATCCATAGACAATCTGTGAATCCATGGACAATCTGTTTGTGCAGTGGTTCAGTGATTCTGAACCAGTTTTGTGTGTAACCCTCCCAAAATGGTGAACAACAAAACACACTGCGTCAAGATCACATTCCCAAGCCCTGTAAACGGGTGGCCAGGGCAGTTTTAGAGGGTCCAGAAGCATGTTTGTACACACACAGTTCAAGCAGTGGAAACACTGGAGAGCATTATTTCAACCACAGCATCTTTAAACATGAAGTTGGTTTCTTAATCATCAACGCCTTATTTGAATTTGCTGTTCCACCTTAAATGGTGCAGCAGTTACATTCTGTGGCTACCTGTCGATATGGGGAGGACATTACAGCCATATTGCAGTTTCGCCTAACGTGTGCTTCGCTCTGCTGGTGTAAACATCATGCGCTGAGCTACTTTCTCATCAGATGAGTGAGAGGGAAGCATTCTAATCAGCCAGTTTTGTGAAAGAAAGTTTAGGCTGGCACAGAGAATGGCCAACCAGACTTCAGGGGTCACCAGTGCCACCCTGGCCCCCCTCTAGCTACGCCACTGCTTGCACATACATACACATATACTAGGAGGTTCCCCTTCGGGCTCTTTACTGGTAAAAGTTCTGCACGTGGGTTTGAGTATGAATGAAGTTTATTGTGACTTTTGGATAAAGTTTTTCATTCTCATTTAAAATGCCTTTAGAAGACGTCTCAGAGTGATGCAGATGTTGACAGACTGTCAAATCACCTGTAGCTCTAGATGACACACCAAAAAACGAATAAGTCAATAAATGAGAACTAATATCTAGACTGGCACATAGAGAAACAGAAAGATGTGACAGATCCTCCATTAGGCTGCTGGCTGTATGTGAGGGATTCTGCCTCTAGAGTGCGCTGTGGAGCTGAGGCCTGCTGGAGGCTGGGGAAACAGAGAGCAGGCATTAGCACACATTTCATTTGGATTTTCGCCCTGTTTGGTGCTGTAACAGTTAGAGATGGTTCAAAAGTTTCCCTCCTTTACCCCAACTATGGGTCAGTTAGCTTCTGTGGTTTTGCACTGGAGCTGCGAGGCTAATGTAGCTCTGGTTTGAGTTAACTGAGCCCTTTTCACACTTAAAACCGGGACATTATTGGGATCATTTTATCAGTAATATTCAAGTTTTTAACGTTTTTATGTCGAAATTACAATTCCAAGGGGAACTCCACCAATTTCCAAAAATTTCAGCATGATTCAGTTGTTGCGATGTACACAAAGACACTCAGAGTGGTTGAAATGAAATGAATCTGCATAGAAAGACGTTTTCACACCATTTGATCAACATTACATATAAATACTCAGAGACAGATATAGGTTCACTGGTGGTTTTGGATAGTAAATAAAACAGCTATATTAGTATTGTAGTCATTGCAATCCCTGGTTCCTATCAGCACCACTGTAAAGTAACCTGACTCGTGAGGTTTCTCTAAAGCGAACTGTTTCACATCAGAAACACTCTGAATGTTCACATCTCAGCCACTGAATTCTGTGGAAATGTTGAAAAAGTCCACTTTAAGAGGTTTGGTGTAACCACTTGTGTTGAAAAACGAGCTGACCGTGTGAGGTTAGGATGAGGAAATATGGAAGTTAAGGAAAATTTTGGAAAAAAGATGGAAGTTCTGTCATAGATGCCACATTTCTAAATTAAGAAGAAGATGAAGCCTCTAAACACATTAAACATTCTCCCTTTCATGGCTCAGTTACTGATTTGGAAGGTAGTAAGAGGTGTTGAGCAGGTATGGAATGTGTTCCTGCTGAGTGGGAGACGCAGAGCTGTGCAGACATGCTGGAACTCGCTACGCATGCAGCCAGAGAGACACTCACCCTGGAGCTCACCGCATGAAGGGGTACGAGGAGCTGAGGGACAAACGCAGGCATTGAGATTAGCTTCACATTTTCACTCGCTGACAAATTAGTTGACTTTTAGTAACAAAGTAAAATGAAGTTATTTTTTGTGTGTAATTCTTTGCATAGCATTCCTGATGTTGGCCCACAGGTTCTCACTGGGCTCAGACGTCTACAGTGTTGATGTAAACCTGTGTCGTGCCTTAGACTCGCATGTTTGAGTCTTTTTAAATTCCCCTCATTAATATTTACTCAGCTCACCTCTTGGTTTCACTGCGAGCCTCAGCGAACTTGTGTCTGGTCATGAAACTGGCAAGAGCATCAGCCACCTACAAATAACAAAAACAGTTGTGTTTTTTTTAACCAGTTCTTCACAGGACTTTCTAAAGCTGTCTTCTAAATATAGAGCAGTCAGTAAACAAACTTTACTTTTAGCTATTTAAATCATAAATAATACAACAAAATCATCAATCTATCTCTAAATGCAGTCTTTGAATGATGGTGCAATCTTTCCATTGGAGAATGGTGCTTCATCTAGACCTGGGTCCCAGGCCTGGTTTAAGTGTAAGCTTAGGTTAAAGAGGCTTTTTAGTAGTGAATCATCAACATTGCAGTTTAGTCCTGGTCCTGGAAACCAGCTTCTTGAGGAGTTAACTCACTTTTTCTAGTACAGGTATAAAATGGTGAAGGTTTATTTGAATGATACCTGCTTCACTCCTACCTTATCTGGTGTGTCTTCATGCACAGCATGGCCACAAGGGGGCAGCACCTGCATCATGAATTTGCCTGCAGAGAAGAAACTCACTCTGTTAATCTAATCAAATCTGCTAATGCAAACTGTTTCAGGCTGATAGAGAAGCAGCTTACAGACGTATACACAGCCACACCCTGACCTTAGCCATTACTACCTACAAAGTAGTGTCGGATTAGTGTACTAAAGGGAAAATGCTGACCATTCAAATACCTCTGTGTGCTGTGGATCTGTATATGAACCATCATCTACTGAATTAGTTCAAAACGGACCTTCTAATATTTGGACCTTCTAATATTCGTTCTTCTGTCCTGTTAGTGTTGTCTGTTACTCTGTAATACTGCTGGTTTCAGGGTCAGACAGGCCCACCATCAGGACCTGAGACAGACTGTGTGCGTGTGGGTTATTGTTAGCTACAAGGATTCTTAACTGACAGCAGCAGGTGTCGGCCCAACTGACCCTGTTAATACAGTAAGAGCACTCCACACACACACATAGACACACACACACACACACACACATAGACACACACGCTGCTGGACACAGCAAACGCAGAGGAACAGCTCTATTATGGTCCCTATCATGTCAGGCCTGCTTTGCCTTACAACAGTTACAGAGTAACTTTGTAGGCGAGACGGTCAGCATGATTGGCTGAACTGCCTCCTTTGACAGATTGACTGACCTTGCATTTGGCCGATGGTCAGATCTCTGTCCAGCCGGTCAATACCTGCACACAGAACAGCTCATATTAAACACCTGTTAGTGGTGTTACCTTAAGTGGACAGTTCCATCCACCTACCTTACATCCACCTACCTTGCACTCGTCGGCTATTTTATCACAAACTCCTGCTAAATGCAGTGGTATGCAAAAGTTTAAGCACGTTGTTGATTTTCTAAGTGAATACATCCTCTACAGAGATCACAGTTCAGCACATCTTAATACATAATTACTGTTTATTTGCTGAACCATAACATATTGGGGGGGGGGCATAAAATGTGGACTGTGAAAAAGTTTATATGTTAAACTCACCAAGTACGAAATGATGCACTGCAATCTGTAAATTAATTTAATATAAAGTTTAATTTGGAAAATAGTAAACTTGCTTTAATATAGAAGATCCCTGTGGAGGGATTTTAACTTTGACTTAGAAAATCAACAAAACATAGCTGCCCGGGGGGGGAGGTGTGGGGGGTGGGGTATTCAAACTTTTGCACATGACTGTATGAGCAACTCTGCTAGTTTACAGTTACAGCCTGCAGTCCAGCTGCTGCTGTACAGATCACAGTCTAGTCAAAGAGGGTTTTTAGTTTAGTTAAACATTCTACTAATTCACACTTCTAGGTCTGCGTCTCAGGTAAACAATCTAAAGCTTGGGTGGGTTATTTACTCAGTTTCTCCTCTAGCTGGGACTCTTTTCCTCCCACAGTCCCACCAGGCATTTCCTCCTCTTGGCTGTGCCATATCTTTTGCACAGGCCACATTTTGTGTGAGTCTTTGAGTCACTCAGACTTCTGTGTTCATAAATGTTCGAAGCCCTAAAAAGTATTTGCTGTTTTCATTTTGAAAAGGAATTACTTGGATGGTGAAAAGTAGAAAATGCAACCAACCAGACTGAACTTTGGAGATGTGGAAAAACATCCCTGCAGATTTCGCTGAGAATCTGAAAGTGAGTCTCCGAAAAAGAACAGAAGCTGAGGACACACTAAATTACGGAAGTCCAGAGAGGCCGTGAGGCAGTTATCATTTTCTAGATTGTTATCTTGAGAAAATGAGTTATCTTTTGATTTTAAGATAACAAAAGTTATCTTGAGACAATGAGTTAACTGTCTTGTGATCTCAACATAACAAAGTTGGCATCTTGAGAAAACGAGTTAAATGTCTTGTGATCTCTAGATAGCAAAGTTGGTATCTTGAGATAATGAGTTAACTATATTGTGATCTCAAGATAACAAAAATTGTTATCTTGAGATAACGAGTTAACTGTCTGTCTTGTGATCTCAAGATACCAACTTTGCTATCTTGAGAAAATGAATTAACTATATTGTGATCTCAAGGTAACAAAGTTGTTAACTTCATATCAAAAGATATTTAACTTGTTATCTCGAGATAACAATCCAGAAAATTGTAACAACAGCTCATGGCCTCTCCAGACTGATGATTATGTTTAGTTGTTAAAGCTTCTGTGTAATTTTTTGCTATTTTTGGTACGGAGCCCTGACGGCAACATCCCATATAAATGAAAATAATGCATGGCCATGGCTTAATAAGGCATGGGAACAAGATAATTAAGTTGTGGTCATGACTTAGTAAGGCGTGGGATTGAGATAATTAAGCTTTGAACACAGCTTAATACAACATGATCTTGTTCCCACACCTTACTAAGACGTGGCCATGACTTGATTATCTCGTTCCCACATGTTAATACGGTGTGGCTGCACATTATTTTTATTTATATTGTATGTCACCAGCAGGGCTCTGTGGATTGGCACTGAAAATGAATACAATGCACAGAACTGTATGGTCAGTCGAGGAGTCACACAAAGCCTTTTGCCAAACCAGCAGCAGAAGAAAGCTCCACTGAGCTGTTCCCTGCAGGCTTCCTCGCTCTATATTAGGAAAATTATTTAATATATTGTAAAGTTCTATTGGTTATTATGTTTGTGGTTCGGTGGCATTAAGGCTGGTGTGTATGACCTGCCAGCAGCAGCAGTTTGGGGACGTTGCAGCCCAGGAACAGGTTGGAGATCCCTCTGAACCAGCCGTCCCAGTACTTCTCCGCTTTGGACAGGTCGATCCTCCAGCTGTACACACTGGACGGCTGCAGGAACACACAGTGAGAGTGGTGCTGAAAGGTGGACCCTGTTGACACTGGAAACTGTAGGCCTGCTTATTAAGGCAGTGGGTCAGTTTGATTTCTGTACCATTACAGGTGAGTTTACTCTGCACTGCAGTCATACAGCCCTTTTAGTGTTTGTCAGTTTCTCGCTGCAGATTAAAGGTATCAGGAAACCAGCGGTTAAAGGTAAAGATAAAGACAGTGAGGAGTGCTGTGTCTATGTTCACCTCTGACGCGGTGCTCTCAGCTTTATCAGTGACGTAGTTGAGGTCGTAGAACTCTTCATGTCCTTCAGCCACACTTTCTGTTACAGGACTGACCTGCTCAGCACAGTCCCCATCCTCTACCTCACACCTGAGAGAGAGACCCAGAGATAGAGCACAGAAAGAGAGAGAGAGAGAGAGAGAGAGCAAGCAGTGGTTGACTACACTAAAAGAACAACACTGTAAACTGTATTTGGTTTTTCTCCAAACTATAAAGCAGTTAGATTGATAGATAGACTGTTAGATTACAGTACCTCCTCACTTGGCCCACCATGGACACCTTGGCTGACTCCAGATTCCTGATCTGTCCACTTTTAACACTGAAGAGCAACCAGACAAGGAGACAGTGAGTCAGAGCTCTGATGTTCCTATGATGCAAACAGTTATCCTGACAAACTGTAATACACTACAGGAAGTTTAGGGGGCGACATGGCTTGTGTTGTTTTATTTAACAGGCCCTTTCCTGTTCCAACATGTCTGAGCCCCTGCGCACAAAGTGAGCTCCGTAAAGACACAGTTTCATGAGTTTGGTGTGGAGGAACTCCAGCGGTCAGCACAGAACTCTGACCTCAACCCCACTAAACACCCTTGGTATGAACTGGAATGTCGATTGTGAGCCAGGCCTTCTCGTCCAGCATCATTGCCTGACCTCAAAAGTGGCACACATTCCCACAGACATACTCCAAGATCTTGTGGAGCGCCTCGCCAGAAGAGTGGAGGCTGTTACAGCCACAGAGAGGGACATCTCTATATAGTGTCCATGGTTTTGGAGTGAGATGTCCAACAAGCTCATGTAGGTGTGATGGTCAGGTGTCCGCATACTTTTGGCCATATAGTGTAGCTTGTTGTCGTCATTAATGACGAAAACAACCTAATTGAGACCGCTTTCATGACTACTGCTCAAAGTTCTGGATGATTCAAGGGGAAACAGATGACTTCTGAAGCTCTATTAATAGCAGTGACCTTGTTTAGAGCAGTGGCTGCGTTTGTGACTGTGACCGTATTAATCACCTCCATTCGATGGCGTGGTCGATAGACTTGAAGGATCTGGGTCGTCCTTTCAGGAAGTTCTGCATGCTGTGAAGCACGTCCATGGCACTCCCTGCGGAGACCACACACAATACAGCATGTGCAACATCCCTCACACTTTTTTCAGGTTAATTTTCATTATTCAAACACAGTATAGTGAATGTATGCATAATTAGATGGATAAGATGTAAACAGAATCATTCAGAGTGGTTTGGTGTGAAATGCTCCATTACAGAAACTTACAGATTCAGAATCGTTCATTGTGGTGATAGGAACCAGACGTCTGAAGAGTTTAATGTCTCGAAAAGCTACATCACAGAAAGTTATTACATGAAATGGTAATGAATACACCGACTGATGTCTGAGACGACTTTGGTTTTGCATAGTAAATAATATGACCATATTTGTGTTGTAGACATCACGACTCCTGGTTCCTATCACCACCACTGTAAAGAGTTGGTGAGTGTCTTTACAATGACCCATTTCACATTTCAACTATTGGATTATGCAGAAATTTTGAAAAGTTGGTGAAATCCCCCTTTAATACTGTTTTGTACAGTTCTGCCTCATTAAACACACCTGATTCAACTCATCAGATAATTAGCAAGGCTATTGTGAGCTGAATTCAGTGTGTTAGGCCAGAGAAATGCTTATCTCTGCAGAGCTGTGACCTGGAAGGAACCAAGTTTGAGACCACTGCATTGGATAAAGACTGTTAAATACAACAGTTAAATACAATATTGCTGGGTAAAGTATGACATTCATATGTCATATGATTTTGTGGCACATAAGAGTCTGACTAAAAATGTTTGTGCATTATCATAATGTCACTCTGTTAATCCTTTAAAATCCCAGGCTTACAGCAGTTCTTTAGACTGTTATTACAGAGTTATTACTCACCCTCCACTACATCAATAACCACCAGGCCCACCACAGATGGCAGTAAGCTCCCACTGGCTGCATGCACAGCGATGGCTCCGCCCATACTGTGACCAACCAGGATAATAGGGGGCGGGACCTCACCATACGTGGCTCGCACCACATTGGCTACATCTCTGGAGAAAAGGCAGTGATTGGTTACCAGCACTCATCTGTTGTTGATGTCATTTACACAGTGATACTGAAAAGCTAATAACTTTTATTTATTAACTTTTAATTTTATTTTATTATTTACAGTGATTTGTCCTCGTTCATTACAGAATCCATCAATATGTCTACAGTGATTATGTGTGCGTGTATTACCTGGACATGGTCTGGGTGGAGAGGTCATCAGCATGGCGCACTTGAGTAGCCCCTGTTTGTGATGAACAACAGCCTTCAGTGCCTTCATTTTCTAGCATGCATCACATTTGTTCTTTTCTTTCAAACTCTGTTTACTGTTTACTATAACAGGCAGAATAGCACAGATCTCTGTAAGAAGGATGTATAACAAACAAAACAAGTGCAGAAAGACAAGAGAGTATAATTTACTTAATCTTTGATCTTTGAACTTACCGTGTCCTCGTAGATCCATCGCCAGGACCCTACAGGTGACCCGACTCGTCATGGCCGCCTGTGGAATGTAAAAACAGCTCATTCCATATAACTAACAGGCTGTTCTTAATTTAACTGAGAATTCCATCGATTTTTCAAAATTTCTGCAAAATTCAGCGAGATGTAATCAGTCATTCTGTGTTTTGATGTGAATTTATAAACTCAACTTATAAACCTCTTTACAGTGGTGGTGATAGGAACCAGGCGTCTCAGAATGTAGCCATTTTATTTTTTTGCCACAACCACGTGACTTCTGGGTTTTTATATTGTAGCGTGTTCAGGAAATGTGTTCTTATGTTCATTCTGGGTTGTTGCTCTCCAGCATTTATTTTGACACAAAGACTCTTATTGTGACGGCACAGCTAGGCTTCCTTCGCCGTGTTCATTCATTACAATGGAAGAACTGTGTCAGTCGGAGAGTGCAGACGTGAGCTAATGCTAGAGCGAGCTGTTACCCCAAAGCCTTGCTGTCTGTACAGCTTGGTTGTGGCCAACTACAGCCTTTAATAAACCACAATGAGTTGTGCATAAGCTGTGTGTCTCCTTTCCTAGCGGTAAATGCTACAGTATGTAATGTTAATGATGGTAAAATAGTTAAAATAGAAAAATGCTTTCTTTGGGGACTATTTTGCCTCACAACACCCTGCATGTATCTGTCTGCCATGTATTTACTTGGCCTGCAATGTTTTTGGGCCAAAACCGTCTCTCAAAACTATCATAAAACAATGTCTCAGACATCAGGCAGCAAATTCATAACCGTTTCATTAATAACTGTCTGTGAAGGAGCTTTCAGAGGCATTAAACTCTTCAGACGTCTGGTTCCTATCACCACCACTGTGGCTTGGTAACTTTCTCTAGAATGCAGCATTTCTCACCAGCAAATTTGCATACAGAAGTTAAATGAGTGTGAATGGACAGTAAAGGATATAATGTGAAATGAAAATGTGTTTCTAAGTCTTCATTTTAAGCTGTTGTCAATGCTGAGCTACAGCAGTGCTGAGCTGAGTAAACCTTGTCTGTGAGTATCTGTGTTAGCAGTAGATGACAGGGTGAGTGTTGACCAGTTGAAATAAGCTGTGTATGTAGCGTACAGTAAAAACAGCCCAGGACAGCGCTGAGTGTCCTCCTCCGTGCAGCAGCACCAGCAGTGGCCCGTCCTGCCCGCTCTTATACACACGGAACACGTACACACGTCAAGGAGTCACGCTGCTCAACATACACTAACGGCTAACACACAAAAACTGAGGACAGGAGTGGACAGTGTACATAGCAGAGGTAGCAAGACAATGCACACAGGTCAGAGTCCAGTCTGCAGTCTTTAATAGAGAATTTTAGTTTTTTCTCGTTATTATCTGCAGACACTGTACTGTACAGAAGTGAACCCGCCACTAAAAACCTGTCGGACTTAAAATATCGAGGCTTTATTACAGAACTCTCTGTAATAAAGCTCTACACGCAGTAAATGTTGTGCTAAAAGAAAAGAGACAAAATATCTCAAAATGGTTTGATGGTGTCATAGATATACATACTTAAATGCTGTGTTGTCTGTCGTTCTCTATCTGAGGCGATACGTATGCATGTCCGCCATGTTGGAGCGGTCAAGATCCGCTTGTGAAGAAATTCACTTGTATTGAGAGACGAAGAGTCTCAGGATTAAATCGGCCACGACTTCCTTAATACCCAACCAATTTTCACCAAATTAGTTTTGTTATAATCCTCAGACACAGGTTAGTCTAGGCTGCACTGACCGCTCTTGATAGCTTTTATTTCTTTAATAACTGATCATGCTAATCAGCCATCTGGACCGGCAGAAAAGTATTCAGTCTCCACCTGACATTAAAAAATAAATTATGAAATATAATCACACTCATCAGCAAATCCATCAATGTGTGAATCAAATCTAATCTTAATGCACATAAAAATAAAATAAACCCCCCAAAACACAGTAAGAAGGATGAAACTGAAGTGGACTTCCTATTCGCCAGCTTCTGGTTAGAGTTTTCCTGTTCAGCAAAATTCAAACAAGATGCTGGCTGATGCACCATTTAAGGTGGAGCGGGAAAATTTGAACAAGAAGCTGGCAAATAAGAAGCTAACTTCAGCTTCGTGTAAGGTGCTAACGTTAATCTATGATGAATATCTACACTGATTAATTAATGCCATAACTTACCAAGCTACAAAGCTTTAACCATTATTGTAAATAAATAACTACATAATGTTCAGATCCCCTTTTAAATGAAATAAGCGTAATATAAAACCAGAGGACAAACAATCACATCAGCAGGTTCTCTGTGCCTCACCAACCACACGGCCATATCTACACAAACAATACGCATCACACACTCGAGTGTGGATCACTGCGTTCCCTCCATTATATAATACTATCCCACTTTCTGAGTTCAATACTGAAATAGTGTAATTTTGGACAGTATCTTTCTTAAACTGCCGCTCTGTAATGGTACTGAATACAGTCCAGCAGCGATGCTGACCGCCCTAAAATGGCAGCGCCATTGACGTGCCCGGCTGGACCCAACACAGCCTCTACGTATGTATATCTATGGATGGTGTGTAGTTTATGTAGCATATAAACTAGCTAGCCCAGCACAACTTATCCTACTTGACCCTCAGTAAGTTTTTCAAGCACTGTGAAACTGTAACTCACTAAGACTTCAGCTAGATTAACTTAGTTAAATTAGCTAGTGCGCTAGCTAGCATATGCCCTATCCAAACTACATGCTGGCCAACAGTTACAAGTTGTTTTGTGTCCTATCATACCATGTAGAGCTTCAGTCTCTCCATCAGGCTCAAGGTATTTCTCTTGTTCTCAATCTGAGGCGATACGTATGCATGTCCGCCATGTTGGAGCGGTCAAGATCCGCTTTGCGAACAAATTCACTTGTATTGAGAGACGAAGAGTCTCAGGATTAAATCGTCCACAACTTCCTTAATAACCAACCAATTTTCACCAAATTAGTTTTGTTATAATCCTCAGACACAGGTTAATCTAGGCTGCACTGACCGCTCTCGATAGCTTTTATTTCTTTAATAACTGATCATGCTAATCAGCCATCTGGACCGGCAGAAAAGTTGTTTTGTCTCCTATCACACCTCGTCTACCATGTAGAGCTTCAGTCTCTCCATCAGGCTCAAGGCATTTCTCTTGTTATTATCTGAGGCGATACGTATGCATGTCCGCCATGTTGTCCGCCATATTGGAGCAGACACTGTACTGTACAAAAGTAAACCCACCACTAAAAACCTGTCAGGTTTAGCACAATATCAAATAACAAGGCTTTCATTATAAAACTGAAGGTCTACACACTGTAACTGCTGTGTTGAAAGATAAGAGACGATACAACTTGAAATTTCTAGTTAGTTTGTAGTTTATATAGCATGTTAGCACAAAACTAATCCAACTTAAACCTCAGTAAGTTTTCAGGGATCTGTAACTCACTGAGACTTCAGCTAGATTTACTTCAACTACATTAGCTAATGTGCTAGCTAGCGTATGTGCTATCTAAGATACGTGTTAGCCGACAGTTTGAAGTTTCTTTCCTTTCAAACCATAATTTCTGCATGTAGAGCTACATTCTGTCTATCAGACTGAAGGTTTTTGTCTTCTTATTATCTTCAGACACTGTGCTGTACAAAAGTAAACCCACCCCTAAACACCTTTCAGGTTCCACACGACTTCAAATAAGGAGGCTGTATTACAAACTGAAGCTCTACACACAGTAACTGCTGTGTTGAAAGAGACAAAATAACCTGAAATGGTTTGGTAGTTGGTAGTTTATAAAGCATGTAAGCTAGCTAGCACAATAACTACACACTTAATGATGGTTCTTTAAGGGTTCCTTAGTAAAGAAAATGGTTCTATACTGAACCATGAACACTCAAAGAATCCTTACTATGGTTAAAGGTTTCTTTGCATCATGAAAAGGTTCTTCAGATTGATGGAGAATGTGCAGTAGATGGTTCTATACAGAACCTTTTTGAAAAGGGTTCTACATAGCACCAAAAAGTGCTCTTCTATTGTTACAATGTCAGGCTTGTTAATAGAAGAACCATTTTTGGTGCCTTTTCAAAAAGGTTCTATACAGAAACATCAGCACATTCTCCATCAATCTGAAGAACACTTCCACAATGAAAAGAACCCTGTAATCATGCAAAGGGTTCTTTGAGTGTTCATGGCTCTATATAGAATGATTTACCTTACTAAAGAACCCTTGAAGGACATTTTTAAGTGTGTAATCCAGTAGAAACCTCAGTAAGTTTTAAGATTTCAGCTAGATTAACTTCAGCTAAGTTAGCTAGTGCGCTAGCTAGCATGGGTGCTATCTAAACTATGTGCCAGCCAACGATTTCAAGTTGTGTTGTCTCCTTTCAAACCACATTTACTGCATGCTTCATTCTGACCATCAGGCTGAGGGTTTCTCTGTAAGGAAAGGCCTGTTATTTGAAGCTGTATCGAGCCTGAAGCCACTGTGAGCTGCGAGAGAGCAGCGCTACAGTAATGACAGTAATGAAAGACTGCTAGTGTGACTGCGTCTCTGCCCTGCTGTCATAATCCTGATGATAGAAATACATTATTACTGATTGATAAAAACTGTAGTGATATATGGATCAGTGGGCTGTACTCACTGTAACCCACTCTTTAGAGAACTATACTGTTGCGCAGACACACATTTATAAGCTTCATTACACCGTTTCCAGTTACGCTCCAACCTAACAGCCCATCATCTTATGCCAACACTACAGCCTTGTGTGTGAGTGAAGGATATGTCCTTGCTTTCCGCCGATCCCACCACCACGTCGTCCATCATCTCAAAGTATTCACTCCAGGACACGGGGGAGTAATCCCTCTTTCTGCCCACTCCATGACTGAGAGAGAGAGAGGGAGAGATGACATCCTCAACATTAAGGCTACTAAAACACTGTTTTCCAAACTGCTCCTTAGAATATCTACAGTTTCCTTCATCCCTGTGTGTTGTGAGTTGGGATGGAGCAAAAATGTGGACCGTCTGGAGGCCCTGAGGACATGATTCGGAATTACTGTACTAAAATGTTAGGAGTGAACCTGTTATAGTTTGGTTGCTAGTATCTAGTATCTATCCACATATCTGTCCACATGCAACACTGTGGCTTTCCAAACTACAGCAAGTGTGAATGGACATCTAAACTGGGCATTAGCATCAAAAATATCCTAAAACATGCTGAACCTTACACTTTTCCACAGTTAACACAATTTTCACTGCTAACTTCACTCTTTTACAGGCCTTAGACTTTTAAAATAGTCAGAATCAGACTCAGTCTTACTTCTCAGTGTCGAAGTTCTCCTCCCACATGCTGCTGTCGGTGCGAGCGGCGTCAGAGCGGAGCTGAGAGTCGGACGTACAGCTCTCTGAACCGGAGGCCATCAGACACAGAGCGAGTGAGTGTGAGACTAAAGATGCACACGAGGGGCTACAGGCACTCATACACACACGCTGGTCAGACAGCCACTCGTGTGGAGAGGGTACAGGTGCAGCAGACAGACGGACCAAACTCAGCCTCTGATTGGAGCAGAGACTCTCTCAGAAAACACACAGAGTCAGGTGTTTCTGTGATGTGAGTGTGTGTGTGTGTGTGTGTGTGTGTGTGTGTGTGTTATTAAGGTCATTTCTAGACGTTCTAATACATTCTGGAAAAAAGTACTGTGAAAAAAATGATGGACTGGATTGAATTGATTCGAATGGGCTCATCATTTATTTACAAATAAATATATTACGTATTTCGCTGTCTACATCTTTGGAACACAGCAAACGGCCTTTACATTGTGTGAACATTTCATGATGAATGGACCAATAGAAATGCTCCAAA
Source organism: Colossoma macropomum (assembly GCF_904425465.1). NCBI lineage: Eukaryota > Metazoa > Chordata > Actinopteri > Characiformes > Serrasalmidae > Colossoma > Colossoma macropomum. The sequence continues at coordinate 36,985,420 of NW_023494802.1, forward strand.
ATGACTGGGAAAAACATTTATTTACATGAACTTACATTAAAAGTTAGGACCGTTTTTGCCTCCTGTAAAGTTACCATTTTGGAGATACTTGGGGTTTTTTTGTTTGTTTGCTTTATTTATTTATTTCTTCACATATTATCACAATGTGTCTTTCATTTTACTTACTTTTGGCTGTAACTGTGATGTCATATATTTTCTTTGTGATAAAATCACGTCCACATTTGAATCACTTGAATTCAGTGCATCATTTATTTACATATACAGAGGTCTCCAAATATGGGAGATCACTAATGAAAATACTTCTATTTTTGCATTTCTTTCTAATTAAATACAATTTCAATATATTTTTAAAATAAATTATATCAGCATGTTTTTTCATAACAATTTGAGTGAAAAATAATTGTTGAAATGTGAACATGAACGTCAGAATTTGGTATTTGTTCCATCTCTTTTGCTTTAATAACAGTGTGCTCTCCAGTTGGCATGGAGTCCATACAGTAGCAGATCAAATCCACCTGACAGTTTTCTGAACACCAGCTTCAATAGAAGAGATAAGACCAAAAAAAACAACATGACCTTTTTGTACACAGGCCTGAACATGATCAGCATCACACATTTGCTTCAGTTTGAATAATAACCTACAAATAGTGCAGAATTTATTTTTAAAATATTAAATTGTTCGGTTTATTTCCAGGTATAAATGAGAAAATCCCAGTTTGTCTCAGCTCCACAGCAGGACTCTGCTCTTTTCCATGGCTGGTGAAGCCAGCTGGAGACACGGGGGTCTACACTGCAGCCCCTCAGGGTTTAAACGCCCAGAGGGTAAATCTGAAAGGGGAGACAGAAGAACTCTGAGTGAGGAACTCTGTAACCTGCTTTACTCACAAAACTGCAGATCAGTGTAATAATGAATACACACATACATAACAAAGCAAATATAGTGAGTTCTAAAAAGTGCCAAATTAGTTTGTTTATAATAGAATAGCTGGTAACACTGACATAACTACACCATCAACACGTCATGGCAGGTTTCATATGCTCGACAGATCTTGTTCAGTATTATAACAGTGTTCAGGTCACCATTTTCAGTAATTGTAACGGCAGATTTTGTAATGTGTGATGTTATAACAGCTTATGTCACATGCTTTTTTCTGTGTACTCCAGTTAGCCATCATGACATCATACATCATAACATCTGTCAGAACAATTACTGGTCATGTCACATGATACTGTCATGTTACTGAACATCTCATGACAGCATATGACATCTGCTGTGACGTGTTTATGGCATTGTTATGTCAATGTTATGTAGCAGAGATCAAGTAAAGTGTTGTTGAATAGTCTCAAATACACAACACACAGGTTTGTACAGAGCTCTTTAGAGCAGGGTGTGTCATCTGAGGCTTACAGCCCTGTTTTTCCTCATGTTTACAGTCATATGCAAAATTACTGTCAGATTACATGTAACGAGTAAAATGACATGTTTTGTTAAATTCAAAGGGGAAAATAAATTAAACTCTTAACGATCCAGGCTTATTATTCAGTAGCTACAGGGATTTCAATGCGAACTAATGGAGCTTTTCTTAAGTTAAAGAAGTGTGGCTTGTTAATGAATCTTCTACAAATGAATGTAAGGAATTTTACTGCTAATTTTAATGTGCAATTCTTTATTTCTATTTATTGTATAAACTTAAAACATCAGTGCCATAAATTTTGCACAGGCCACATTTTATGTTTTATGTATTTTCCAATATGTTGAATTCAGCAAATTAACAGTAATTGTGCATGAAACCGGGGGCACCTTTATTTTTGCACACAGCTGCATTCATACATATTTATAAGAAGCCAATTTAGTGTTGTTTTCAACCCCACTTTGAAAAGTCTGCACTGAAAAAAGTGCTTTGTTGAATTACACGTGACTCAAATGTGTTCATTTAAACACATTAAACTGCATCATCACAGTGCCTGTCAGTTTACCTGTGTTTGGTCATCAGTGTGTTGATGTGACGGAGTGCACACATTTGAATGGAGTTGATTCAGCGCTTTGCTTTCCTCCACTGGGGCTCCGTTCCCAGCCTCTCTTTACTGCTCAGGTGCTGATGATGGTAATGACTGGTTGCCAGGCAACGTAGATCGCATGACTGGGCTGTGAACAAACGTACAGATGCTGGTGATGGTAATGACTGGATGCCTGGCAACCCACATTGCATGGCTGTACTGTAAAAAATTACAGGTGCTAGTGACAACAGTGACTGGTTGCCTGGCAGCCAGGGATACAGGGCAGGTGCTAGGCACCGTGACGACTGGTCGCCTGGCAACACGGATGACATGACTGGACTGTAAACAGTTTACAGGTTCTGGTGAGACAGTGATGGTTGGTGAGCAACTCAGATGGCAGCGACAGTGCTGTTAAAATCTTACAGGTGATGGCCGCAGCTGGTTGCCTGGCAACCAAAACCAACTACAGGGGTGGTAAGAGCAATGAGTGGTTGCCTGGCAACCTGTTGACCTGGACTGGATGACTGTACAGGCTTTTCACTACAAGCCTGCAGTCTAACAGAATGAAACTTAACTGAAATAATCAAAGCATCCTCAGTATTAAAGCAGCGCCATAGAAATAGTGCATGTTAGGGTTAGTTAAAGGGGAACTTCACCAATATTTCAAAATTTCTCTGTAGTTAAATCATAAAGATTAAAGTCAGTCTGAGCGGTTTGATGTGAAATGCCCCATGTCTGTTCACAGCGGTGCTGATAGGAACAAGACATCTGAATTTGAAAAACTGGTGGATTTCCCCTTTGAGTGCAAAAACCTCTGAACACCCTTTATAATTATGCTGATTTTAATTCATTGCTGGTCGTCTTGGAAAAAGCAATTAGCAATGCAGTTAAATCAACATCACTGTAAAAGGTGTTTAGAGGTTTTTGGACTTAAAGGGGAACTCCACCAGTTTTTCAAAATTTCTGTATATTGTAAACTGTGTGCTGGAAGCCTCTCTCGTGCTCTGCCGTCATCATCTGGCTCAACGGAAAACTAAAGCACGAGTGAAACCCCAAGTAGCTCTCACTGGGACAGGCAGGCGCGAGTCACGTGACGCATCTCATGCTTTCTCACGCGAGCGCGCGTCGTTCCGCCTCATCCCGTCATCCTCCTCCAGCCAGCCGTGCAGCTCCGGTGCTGAAAGCGCAGCAGAGCAGAGAGCTGCAGCCATGAGATCAGCACCAGCATCACACACTGCAGACACAGCTGCTCAGGTAGGACTGCACGAGCTCCGGAGATCAATACAGCTGATATGCACGCGCTGGCTCTTCTGTTTTTTTGCTGGACAATCGAGTGAAGGTGGTTAATATCTCAGTCTAATTCTCAACCCATCATGGGTGTAAATAATGATTAGAGGCTCTACTGTTAGTGATGTTACTGCCTGAGTTAAGGGGAGCACCTTAAACTTGATCAGAGTGTATGCTGCATGCCAGTTAAAGGGGAATTTCACCCATTTTTAAAAATTGCACAATTCAGTCTTTCATGTGAACAAAGTCATTTCAGAGTGGTTTGATATGAAACCATTGTGGAAAAAGCTACCGACTCATTTACAATCATAGTGATAGGAACCAGGGGTCGCAATGTTTGCAACACAAATGTAGCCCTTTTTTTGCTATACAAAACCACCAGTGAACCTGCGTGTCTTAGTTAGTTTTATATGTAATGTTGATAATGGTGAAATAGTGGAGAAAATAATTTTCTGGAGAAAATGAGTTTTCTTTGGGGACTATATTGCCTCACAATGCCCTGCATGTACCTTTCCGCCATATACGTTTTTAAAAAATACATTTTTAAATGAAAAGCTTATATCAAAACTATCGTCTCAGGCTTCTGTGAGGGAGTTTTTAAAGATATTAAACTCTTCGGACATCTGGTTCCTATCACCACCACTGTGAAGAACTCTGACTCTAAGTTTCTCTAGAACGGAGCATTTCACACCAAACCACTCTGAATGATTTTGTTTTATTAATTTATGCAGAAATTCTTGAAAAATCCCTGTTAATGAATGATGGAGGTAGTGAGATTATCCCACTGAGGTAATTATCAGCTTACAGGAGCTGAGAACGTGTATTGGAGTGGGAAAAACACAGATACAGTTACATGACGTTCCCAGGGCTGAGAGAAAGAAGTGCTGCTCTAAATATTTTACATCTCTTCATAACAATGTAGTCAAATAGCTTGCAGTGTGGTGATGCATGTAATTCAGTGTCTAAGATTTGTATGTCAATATTTAATTACAGCAGAGATGATTTATAATAGTGCAAAAACCTCATATCTTCTAAGGGAAACTTTGGGAAAAGACATTCGAGCCTTTAATGCATATAAATGTATGTTTTTGTTCCAAGTAATTTTGGGCCATTCGTGATAAAATATTCACATGATGTAAAAAGTACAAACAACCCAAAAAAAAAACTGGATTTTTTATGACTGCAGTGAAACGCAGAGACTGTTAGTTTGGATTATGATGTTACACTCGCTTTAAAATCTTCTAAAACATTTGTTGTTTGTATTTCTTTTGTCTCTGTCGCAGCGTGACTATCACATCACTGACTACAGTCACTGCTTCTGAATATGACCTCATCAAAACCAGCCAATCACCTTCATTTCTCTGCAAACAGCTCGTTCCAACAACAGTAATTGGTTAGATGGAGTCACGCCAAGGGTACCCACATTCCCCTAGGTACAACAAGCCCAAAGCTTGTTGGGAGACTGAGTCCAAATCCACAAACCAGCATAAAGAGGACACCACAGCTCCGAGCAGAGGACATGGAAATGGGCCAGTACCATCTGAAGGGAGAGGAACATCCAAAGCTGCCCCGATTCAACCAAAAACACTAACCACACCAAGCTCTTCAACGCCTTTAGCTTCTTCGCCAACCACATCAAAAATGCTCCTTGTCCAAGCATCTGCAGCTAAACAGATTACGACAGTCTCTTCACCAGTCACTGCCAAACATGCTGTCGGGACCCCTGAGGGTTTGACTCTGCCCCTCCAGACCACAGTAACGACAGGAAACAGGCTGAAGTCCCCGAGCAGCAGCAGAACAGGAGAACTGAAGGCCTCTGCTAGAAGCTCTCCCAAAAATCTCCACAAAACCACCTCAGCATCTCAGATCAGTGCGTCTGCAAACTCTCCAAAGAACCTGCAAAAAACAGCTTTGGCTGCTGCGATAACAAGCCCAGACTTGCCAAAGAGCGTCCATCGAGCAGCTCTCTCTCAAATCCCCAGGGCCACATCCAGCCCCAAGCTCAGGCCCAGTTCTGCTGCATTGCTCACAGTGGACAAAACTGACACTTGCAAGAAAGGGGGCAGCAGAGAGGGGGTGCATTCGCTCTCACCAAAACTGAGAACACAAACAGTGGCAATCAGTCCACAGGTAGAAAGCATGCTGCAACCAGGTACAGAACACAGCAAGGAGAAAAGCCCTCAGAGGCATAGCGAGGAAAAGAAGGGGAGTGGAGAGATGAAAGGAGGAGAAGACGTCCTTCAGGACATCCAGGAGGGACAAATCCCCAAAAGAAGTGACCTCACGCTGCAGGTGGCATCTAAATGTCCCGTCTCTCCACAAGACAAGAAGCAATTATCACCAGCGGCGACGACCGCCTCTGCAGCACAGTCGAAGGAGATGGCAGGCAAGGTGGAAACAAATGTCATGACCCAAGAGAGAGAGTGTGTCACAGAGAAAAGGAAGAGGGAGGAGAGAGAGAAGGAAGAGCGAGAGAAGGAGAGACTAAGGGAAAAGATGAAGGAGAAGAGAGACGAGGAAAGGAGAAGAGAGGAACAAGCAAAGGAGGAAAGTAGGAAAGAGAAAGAGAAGGAAGAGAGGAAGAGGAAAGAGAGTGCAAGAGAACAGGAGATGGACAAAGAGAGGAGGAAGGAAAGAGAGAGGGAAGAGAAAGAAAGAGAAAAGAAGGCAGCAGGTCAGATCTGTAAAAGCTTCAAAGATGCTTCAACAATGACCGTAGAAGATCACGCTTCTATCCAAACTCTCGATGCTGGCCTGCAGACGGACTTGAGGTACGTGGACACTGCAGTCCAGGCTGTTGTAGAGGTCACCAGCAGGTCCACAGCCACAAGTCCAGCCCTGACTCTTTGGCCCTGGAGCCAGATGGACCCTGACCTCAGCAACCATGGGAAGACCTCTGGAACCCCTGGCATGAACTTAGAAAATGGACTTAGTCCAGATGCCAGCTCGGATTCTGACTGGCTGTCAGGTTTATCATCACCAACTGCTGCTACAGTGGGCGCAAAGCCTAAATTTCTGGGCCCACCCCCTTACAAGTCCCCAAATAGCTACAGACCTCCTTGCCAACATGTGTGTCAAATAGAGATTGAATTGCGCAGCCAGTCCTCTCTGTCTGACAGCCTGGCTCTGCCCCAGGTCACTGTCAGTGAAGTCAGCCCAACAAGTCACAGTGGACTGTCATCCCCAGGGTCAGTGGAGAAGGACTCTTCAGCCAGGTCTGGCTTGGAAACGGAATCCAAGGAAGAGGTGAAAGAGACAGAGAAATCAGAGAAAGGTCCACCTCCTGAGGTGGTCTGGGACGAGCAGGGCATGACGTGGGAGGTTTATGGAGCAGCGGTGGATATGGAATCTCTCGGCTTTGCCATCCAGAACCACCTCCAGAAGAAGATCCGGGAACATGAGCAACGCATAGGGACCCTGCGCAAGTCCATCTCGCTCTCCGAGCGCTCTCCTCCTTACATGAAAGGAGCAAAGAAAAAGAAGAAGAGGAATGTCTTCCGCTCACTGTTCCACGGTCCTGCCTGCTGCTCGAAGGCACAGGCCAAAGCTGAAGGGGCACAGTGACCCACCATGTGTTTGCAAACCTTCAAGAGAAGATACTGGTTGGAACATTGTCACAGAACAGCACCTCAAAGTCATTCCAAAAGAGTTCGAGGCAGAACCTCAAACTTGAACTCTAAACTGTCACACACTCTTATTGATGTCGATAGCCATGTGGGGTTGTGAGGAACAGTTCATAAACCTTTTAGCTGCTGTGTTTCTACTTATGCCTTTATGGGGCTCTGTGAAAACACTGATGTTATTAGGTTTCAAAAGTAGCAAATAATTTGTTCTTGTGAGTCACTATTAGCGCACAGTCTGCAAATGAGCACTTTTCACTAGCTGTATCTGTATAATGTAGCACTTACACTGTATGTAATGCTATGCATGCCCAGTTAGTTGGGTGTTTTAGCTCACTAGAGTTCACCTGCAGACTGGAACAGGCCTTGGTTGGTAATAGGTGGTGATCTGTAGCCAGCCAACGTTGCCTAAACCACAACTTTGGTATTACAGTCTGTGATTTGAGA